>NC_073745.1:77931568-78231568 GCF_029784135.1 Toxorhynchites rutilus septentrionalis
TTAAGTAACTATACAGATAGGAGTTTGGCTCCTTTAAACTTATGTAACTGAGCCTGTAAAAATAAACGATTTAATAAAAAAAAATGATTTTAAATCTATCTATTTCTATATCTTTATACATAAAAATCAGAATAAAAATTATAGATTTGTCCGGGTATCACTCGAGAGTGGATTTATAGATTTGAGCTGTCTTTATTTTGTTGTATTTGTCTTCATCCAAGGAATGTTTCTACGGTGAGGAAATTTGTATGGTTCGGAAAAATTGATTTTCAATAATATGTTCGGCAGTGAAATAGTACTAGACGTTTCTAAGTTCTGGGATTGAGTTTCGTGTACCGTTAGTAATTTATATAAATATTGGGTTGGGGAAAAAGAAATGTCGTATATTGTCAATATATGGCAACACTCAAACATATCTTGTGTTGTACTTATCGCATCGGGTCATACTATACGGCTATTTAAAGACGACAATCTGTGTAAAATCGTTGAAATCATTCAAGTAGACCGGCATGTGAGCACTCGCTCGATTGGCCAGGAACTGGGTATAGGGTAAATGATCTTGGTTTGTCCAGTCGAAAATATAATCATGGTTTGCCCACTTTTTTGAATGCTCTAATTCAGCGCTCCTGTGTCAAATAAGGCTAAGCGAATGTTTCGAAACATATAAATGAAATTGCCTTTTACGTGATTTATAGTAGTTTGATAGTATATTTTTACGAAATCACATGTTTTAAAGGATTATAAAATACACCTTCTATTTGTGTCAATGCGCCCCTCATTCGAGCTAACTTTTAATCGATCACCAGATGATTATTTGGCACGTATTCAGACCTTTTCTGGATTACAACACTTATAAATATTGTAAACATCATGCTTGTTCACCATTTGTATCAGATTTACATAGCTAAACCATTAAATTAACGCATTTTGATGAACTCAGTTCTGATCATGAGTTGTCCAATTCAATAATGTTGTTTTGTCCACATGATTTCCATGGCAACCGCTTGGCGCGCTGCAGTTTGTTTATGTTTGTTTATGGTGTGCTTCGCGCATAGCAGAAGTATGGTTTTTCTGTGTTGATTGTGTAGAGGTGAACACTTCTAAAATGCCCAAGAAAAGGCAATATTCTGAAGAAAGCCTAAATTATGAATGAATCAATATGATGACAGTAAACTCAAGCAATGATAAATGCAACATCTAATTGTGAATTCGAATGTTTTCATTCAAAAATGGAGATTTCTAAAACCGGACAAACCATGATCATTTTTTTGGGCAAACCATGATCAGAGGTGGTCAAACCATGATCATAATTTTTCTTTAAGGAAAATCGTTAAAAAACATAAAAATTTGAATAATTTCAACACCTTATGGTAGTATTAGCAACTAGAGACTTGGGGCTTTTCAACAAACCTAAACTCGTATCGATTATGTGTGATTTTCATGAAGAAAAATCGATTTGCATTTACTAGTTGCGTAAAAACACCCCAAATTGGACAAGCCAAGATCATTTACCCTAGACCATAAAACCGTTTGGAACCATTTGCAGAAGATTGGATCCCAAAAAAAGCTGGATGTATGGGTGCCACACGAGTTGACGCCAAACAAATCTTTTAGATCGAATCAACGCCTGCGATGCACTGATGAAACGGAACGAACTCGACCCATTTTTGAAGAAGATGGTGAATGGTGATGAAAAGTGGATCGTACGACAACCTAAAGCGAAAAAAGTTGTGGTGCGCGGTAAGCCGGCCCAAACCATCGCCAAGCCCGGATTGACGGCCAAGAAGTTTTGCTGTGTGTTTGGTGGGATTGGAAGGGAATCATCCACTATGAGCTGCTCAACTATGGCCAGACCTTCAACTCGGTTCTCTACTGTGAGCCGCTTGACCGTTTGAAGCAAGCGATTGACCAGAAGCGGCCAGAAATGATCAATAGGAATGGTGTTGCTTTCCACCAGGGCAACGCTCGGCCTCACACGTCTTTGATGACCTGCCAGAAGCTACGGGAGCTCGGATGGGATGTCCTATTGCACCCACCGTATAGTCCAGACCTGGCTCCAAGTGATTTTCATCTCTTCTGGTCCATGCAAAACGCTCTTGGTGATACTAAGTTGGCCTCAAAAGAGGCTTGCGAAAACTGGCTGTCTGAGTTTTTTGCAAATAAGGGGGGTGGGGGGGTCGGTTTATAAGGGGGGGATAATGAAGTTGCCTTCTAAATGGCAACAAGTTTGCGAACAAAACGGCGCATATTTGGCCTAAATTGGATAATTTTAAGTATGTTAAATAAAGCGTCAAATTTCGATCTGAAATACGGCATTTTTTTCCCCAACCCTATACAGTTATACCTCGATATAAGGCAACTTTATTTTTTTTTCTCGTTACGTTATATCGAGTTACGTTATATCGAAGTAAAAATAAAAGTTTTTTTGATTGCTGTGAAGCTGTTCATGATTACTCAAAAATGCGCAAAAACTAATTTTCTATCACCCAGCAGTATTAATAAACTTTTCTTATGCCCATTTGAGATAATGTTTGTAGACAAACATGATCAGTTTTAAGTAGAGGAAATTTTTATCAATTCATGATGAAAAAGATAGTAGATAGTAGGATATCCGACAAGCTTCAAGGGCGGATAGCCGGATATCCGGCAGCCGAATATTCGGCTTTTTAGTTGCGAATACGAAATTGGAAGACACTGCATGTGTGCATGAAGCGAATGAAGGATTAAATTTTAGAAGAAATAAACACATTTTTACATAAAAATATTGAACCATAAATAAATTTTCTATTTTGAATGGGTATCCTTTAATTGAGTATCAAGTTTTCTGCAAGGAATCTTCAACGGGGTTTTTTTCTGATAAGGTTTCAACTACTTAGGAGAAGATCAGAATTACTTAATTGCAACCTTTTTAGTCCCGAGATGAAATCAGACTATTTAGGAGTTCTTGAAACGTAAACAGTCTTGCTGGCAATGTTATTAGAGTATACAAAATATCTTGCGACGACTCTTCTGAGAGTAATAGTTCATCGTCGTCTTCAAGACCTGTAAATGAAACAAAAGAGACGAAACTGAATCAAACCTTATACACGCAACTCACGACACACCTTTTGGGACTGTTTCAACGAAGTGGCAAACGAAAGTAATAGTTAGCATCGTGTTCAGGAAAAAACATTCCGTTGCTAACGAAATCGACGAAATGTGAAAACATTTGAGGGGCTCAAAATGAAAGGGGTGTAAGTGACATCATCGATTTCTCGACATCGACTCTCTCTCTTTTGGTCATAACTTAGTTGTAAACACATTCCCAGCTGTATTTGACAATGTGGAAGATAGGTCAGAACCTCATCTATCGGATTCTATAGCAAACATAAATTGGGACGTTTCTGCAGTTGAATTATTACCTAAAGAAAAAGTTGAGAAAATGTCGATGAAGAGAAATCGGTCAAGTCAATTACACCCCTTTCGTTCTGAGCCCCTCATTTAGAATCGATCGCAATCACGCTCCTTACATTTGATGTTCATTAAAATATAAGCAGTCCATCGAGGGCAAGTATTGCTAGAGCTCCTTGCAGTAGTAGTACAACGAAAACTGTTCTTTGAAGTTGACATTGTATACGAAGCATAGCGTAATTGGTTGTCATCGTCAACTTCTGAAAATGTATTATTTATTCATCATAATTGAGTACTTTCCATAAATTAATGTTATGAGTAATAATTAATTTAATTTTAAAAAAATCTGACATTCCAGTAATCAAACCTTATTTTTAGTTATGGATAAATTATTTTGCTATGCTATGCTAGCTAATGAGCCATTTTGTTATGATTCATGTTGTGTTGATTTTTTCCAATATCCGGAATCCGGGGGGAGCAAATGTTGGCTGAATAGACCAGATATCCGTTTCATCTCTAGTATCAATATTTATTTTATGATTTCTATGTTTGACTTATTTTATCTCCAAATGGAAATTCCTCTGAACTGTTCAAAGATACGCTGAAAGTTGAAGGTTGAAGGTAGGCGTATTTCATAAAGAAAATTGTTGTGAACTGTAATACAAAATAATCCGTACATTGCTTTTCCACATGTGCCTTTTGATTAAAAAATAATTAAATGAATTCAGGTAAAAGAAACACGAATCGATAAACATATCTCCTGAAATGTTTCAATCAGCTAAAAGTACCGACCGGCGTCATATTATGATGATGATGACCCCGCATCCTTCCCCTACAGATGTTTCAGTAAGACGAGTTATCTAAAAGATAATTCATTTATTTTTTCTCAGCATTGAAATCAGTTTAGCAAACACAAAAAAACGCACTGATTTTATTTTCAGATATAAGTTCAAAAAAATTGCAATGTCAAAAGGCAAGCCAATACTCAGTCATGTCCGCCGCAGAGCCGATACGGTCCCGACGAGGCTCTTGCAGGCAAGTGGTCCACCAGAGCACAAGTCCAACCGCCAGCCTTGTTTTGGATTGACTATGAATATCCTCATTCATAGAAATTGAGAAAATTTCCTTTACAAAAAATTCCTAGGCCGACACTTGAAATACCATCAATTTAATATCCTTTATATCTGTGCCACGCTTTCAACGATCAAACTTTTGTAGACTACTTCTATTTTTTTTCCAACTAATACAACTATAAAAACGACAAAATAAAAATCATCAAGGCAGCAAACCGTAAACTACTTTAAAAATAAACACCATAGTTAAATAAACAATTCTTTGCTTCACGGATAACCATTTTAGATCGTCCAGCATCAAAGATGAGGAAGTGAATCTATTACATTTTAGAATCATCCGAGTTATTTTGTTCTGCAAACACTGTAATCTCGATATTTGTGTATCATTGGTTAAAAATAGAATGGAAGAACAAAAGTCTAAATGAATTGTTTACGTTTGTGAAATGTCCATTCAGTACAATTTCAACCATGTATCGATATGCGTCAGAAGTTTCCAGAACTAAATTAATTTAACTTTATTGAATAATTCCGCTATCCAAATTAAGATCCAAAATGAAAACTACTCACAAAATTATATTCACAAAACAGTGAGAAAAAGATCAATGCTACGCCATTTTACGGTACTTATTTATTAAAACTTACTAGAGACATTTATTCGAAATAATTTATACTCCAAAAACGATTTTGTATTTTTTATTTTCTATTCTAAGACATCTTAAATAGTTACGTTATATCGAGGTAAAAATTACGTTATATCGAGTTACGTTATATCGAGGTTGCTTTATATCGAGGTTGCCTTATATCGAGGTATGACTGTATATATATACTGCCATTCCATGCCGAACCTATATAGCGATTCTTAGATTTCCGTCAAAAGTGGTAGTTTTGTTCTTTATCGCTAATTATTAGACCCGTATTTTTTTCAATTTTTTTTTTGTTAGGGTTACCGTTTTTATTTTAGGGTGGTCCGAAAATTCAATTTTTTCGCATTTTTACCATAACTGACTTTTTCAAAAAATCATATCTTTTTATACCACTGGTCTTTTTTGGATAAACACTATAGTAGCAGAAAATTTGAATCATGTTTTCGTTATTATTGACCATCGCTATATTTTTTTATATTTTTCCACACAACATATCTCGAAACCAGGGAGACGTTTTTTTCGTTTTTGAGTTATGATTTTTCAAAATTAACCGATGGTCCGAAAAATATTTTTTTTTAAATTAAAGCCAATGAGCTAGTCTTGTTTGAAAAAAAAATTTAATGTTAATACAATTTTAGGATATTTTCTACTTCCATACGGGTTTTTAGCTCACTATTTAACTGAGCAGCGATGTGATCTAGCATGTTGTAATGAACATTATGAATTGACATAAAATTTTGCGTGTCATTCATGTAACACATTATTTTTGCAAATGCGGAGTGAATCTTGAACTAAAACTGTATCTGATCATGATGGAAAAAAAATTAGGCGAGGGTCAGTTTTTAAAAAACAAGTAATAATTTTCATTCGAATTAAAAAAAAAAAGACGTTGCCTTCGGTCTTGCTAATCTAATAAAACTAATTGCTTCGGGCTTTCACTTAGTCAAAACCGCAAATGTTCCGAAGTATTCATATAATAAATCTGTTTTGAGTGGGACGTTCGAATATATTTGGTATGAAATCGTTTTGGATACTGAACGCTATTTGAAAATTAGAGGTGCGACGATTTGAAGAATAGAAAGGATTCCGACAAAAGTATATTATTACTACTTCTAAGAGAACAAGATCAATCATTTATTAAACTTTTAATAAACTTTTACATGATTCTCGTGATTTCCCAATCAGTCGTTCGCTTGAACTCGATTATTACTTATTTGTGTCTGTATTTCGATACACGATATGCCATATAAAACGAAACCCTTTTCGACTTCCGAAAACCAAGTAGTTTTAATGGTACATCCATAACTGGAAATGTCTTGTGAAACATGACCACTTACAGAAAGCTTCGTTCCGGTGAACAGACCAAAAGTCACTTCTAGAACATGCGTGTGTAGTATCGTGGACAAACTTTTGGAAGACGGCGGTCATTCCGCGCACTCCTGGTGGTCCCGAGAATGCATCGTCGCGGCGAGTAGGGCGAGTGGTGTGCGGAGGGAGAGCAGTAGGAAAATGCCCATTATCCTTGATTTTTCACTGGTCCCCGTCGTTTATTTTCCCATTAAGTGTCAGTCCCCGAGAAGACTGCTGGGGCTCGGCTGCTGGCTCTGACAGCAGTAAATTGCGGCGAATGTCGTGATCCTGTAAGCTATTTGCAGAGTTAATCGAATAGCTAAATGGGCACAGAACACTCTGTGCCGGGCAATCATCGGGAGACTAGGGAAAGCGCATGAAATAATCAGATGGCAATACGTGTTCTAAATTGGCCGATGGGGGGAAGCAAAAAGAACCGATTCAACGTAGTGATTGCTGCAATCCCGCCCCCTCCCTCTCTAATCACTATTGCATCACAAAGCACAAAATGTAATAATAGCGTTGGCTTATTGTTCCAATTTAAAATATTCAAACCAACCGTTCGGTTGGGTTGGGGGGATAGCCAATCTGGCCTGGCTGCTGCCCGGCAATTGATTATACATTGCGGCCCGCTGAAACAACAATGTTTCAGCAGAAATGGGCCACCACAAAAGCCAAATGATGCATACATAGATAGTGAGTGGGGAACCCAACCAGTCACATTGGAACAGACCGCGTGTTCGAAAGCGATCGTGCACTCCTCGTTCTGATGGGTGTATATAACAAAATTCCGCGTTCCCTCCGGGGGCAGCCGGCCTATGTTGGGGACAGTATCAACGTGCGACCCCAACTCTGTGTGGTGTGGCGCTGGGGTAAGGCGATGTTTGGTAAAACTTGACTCTCTTGCACAATTGTTTTCCACCAATTGTCATTCTACTAGCGGCGATGGGTTCGTCGTTGCTGCCGCCACCCGAACCCTGTTGATGCCCAGCGATTGTTGCAACAATGTTGCCACCACAAGGAATATATGCTACACCACATTGTGTGAATTATGTAGCACTCGAAGTACAAAGGAAAAAACCTATACAGTCAGCAGTAGCGATGGGACAGATTCTTCGTGGTATAATTATGCCCCAGTAGCATATGCTACTAATCCGGTTCGTGCTGTTGATGTTGTTATCAAACAGTTCACGGAAAGAAGTTGTGGGTATGCGCGGTTTGGATGACGAACAACATTTCGTTTTTTTTTGTTTTTGGAGAGGGTTCGATGGTTAACGTCTTTCAGAAGGTTTGAGGGTGGAAATTAGCCTGGCCGCGGGAAGGAAAAAAAACACCTGTTAGCCGCTTTTGAGTTGTGAAGGGAGTCTTTGACATGTTTTTCATTTTAATGGTAAGGACATTCCGCTCGGAATGCAGAAAAATCGCAATTCCTCATATGTAATACACATCTATAAAATGCCGATGTTCTAGAAGCAATGTCAGGTTGGCTCAGGTTGGACGACAAAAAACTGAATTTGATTTGCTTGTGTTTAATAACTCGCGAAAATTCACGGTGGAGTCTTTACTGGTTCCGGAACTATTAGCAAATATCGCATTGCCAGCTTGCGCGCACGATTAACCTTCTAGCTTATGGGACGTGTTTTCAAAAATTATCTCAATGATGACCATTGCGACCGTGCTTTTTAGGATCTTCGCGAAGATTTCTCATTCTTTTCGAATTTAAGTTTGAAATCGGGATTTTAAGAAAATGTTGCTAAATGCCTGTAAATATCTATAAAATTTGCATGAAACGTCGAGCTTAACCACATTATCTAAAAAAAATTCAGACAAAAAACCACCAAACGCAAAAAGTCAATTTTTGACAAAAAAAATTCTCGAGATAACTTCAATTAATTTCGAGTCATGTGGCATCAAAAAAAAATTTTTTTAAAACCTCGATTTCATGTTTTGGTTTTTAAAAAACTCAAGTTTTGCGTCAGTAGCTCAGTAGTTGCATGGGGGTGACCGATTAGGATAATTGGCGAAAGCGAAGTCTAAGTTAATAGATAACTTCACATTTCTTTTCTGCTTTGCTTCTGCACACCAATGCAAGCTCAGTACTGTATAGTTTTTTGTTTGTGCATATTTCGAAAGCTCATTCTGCAGCTAACTTTGCATGTCCGTTCAGCACGATTGTAAACCATAAACTGAAGAATAACTGCAACGGGGGAATATTTATTAAGCCGCCTTTTTGTCCTACTTCTCTTCGCTGATACTTTTCTTGCTTCATGCACAAACACTCTCTATCTGACGGTACGAAAACCGGCAGAAAATTAACATTAAAATTGCTCCGCCTTGTGATATTTCTCATTTACAACCCACTGCTTTGACTCTAACTTTTTTTTGTTTTTTTTATAGAGACTTTAAATTCAAAAGTTTAATCGTTTCTCATAAACTTCGCGTCGAACAAAACCTCTGCGTGTGGCAGTTGGCTGCTCGCGTACTGAAACGAAAATAGGAAATCGAAATTTTTATTCGGTTAGTATGCAATTCGTCAAAAATCTTCTCAGCAAAAGTAGCTACAAAGGGTAAAACTATTTTATAGAAACGTCACATGTTTTCCTCTTAATTAAAGTCGTAGTCCTGCATAAAATACGCAAATAAATATAGATTTATATTTGTTTTTTTTTCAGATAAAAAATTGTAAAAAAATGGCGTATCGTGAAATAATCGAACAAAAATTCCATCAAGAAATTATGTTTTTTGGCATTTCAAAATTTGAAAACAAAATCTATTTTGGACTTTGACTGTTATCTGAAACTGAAATCTCTAATCTTTTATTTGTATGTTCTCGTACGTGTTGCGAGTGACTGCGAGGACAAATTCTGTATTATGCAAGCTTTCTTTTAACTTTAGTTCCCCGTGAAGGTTATATACAACACGAAATTGTGTGCAATAACTCGTTCTATCAATTGAATTAGACATCCAGTCAGTATGGTAGCAATAAGGGTTATGTAGATGGTGGAGTGGGTTTGTGAGATCGCAGCTATTCCACAACAACATTCACTATTTCCAATGTTTTTTATGTTATAGTGGCTGTGCGCAGTTAGTACTTGTGAAATCACGTCGAGAAAGACAAATAAAAGCGAACAGTCAAACAATTAATGGTTGCGGATTCTTCTACCAGTTCAATTCTTACAATCCGTTTGTAGGATATCAAGTTCATATAGAGAAATTCCCGGCCAAATCAACCGGCCCCGATCCTCTTCATTTTTTAACCTTGTACATATGTAGGCAGCTACCCAACATCACAATTGTTATTATCATATGACCAATTCTAATTGCCATGATTTGTTTTATAAGCGCGTATGCAGAAACATTGGTCTTTTTTCCAAACTATCGTGGCTTGAAATCAATATGATGTACGACAAAGTTTTAGTGTATATACACTGTTAAAACAAATTAATCAAAAATGTATTCAATGTTGAATACTTTGGTATCCTAAAAGACCCCTCTTTCGATATTTTTAAAGATATTTTATTGAAAAACCTCAGTCTAAATGTCCAACAGCAGTATGCATTTTCTGTTGTTTCACGAACATGATTTTCATCACATAAAATTGATTATATCCGAGAACGGTTAGAATTTTTTTTATTTGTTTTTTATACACATAATTTTTGTTTGTTGAATATAAAAGAAAAATTTAATTTTTGATTCATCCCCTTGATGTCAGTAAACACCTTCTCCACATGAAAAAAGAAATTCAGAATCTCGAATTTCGTCGAAGTTCAACAATGACGGAGTCATTGAGCTTCTATATTGTTCCGGGCTCTATTTGCCATAAACTGGTTCTATTTCAAAAAATAAGCTGCGTTGAACCATCTTCTGTTGCTTCCATTTCAAAGATGAGAAAATTTAGGAGAGAATATAGTTGTGAAACATCTAAATTAGTGGATTCAAGTAAAATTTTGGAAGTGAGAATGAAAATGAATTTTATCCCAAAAATTCATAATAAACTTATACTATCAATAAACTATCAACCAAATTGAAGCTCTATAACCGCTCTACAATTTGTTCTTTGACACTAAATTTCTATCTTTCTTAATTTTGTTGCAATATCGTGTAAAAAACAATTTCTGGCGAGAATTGAATCTAAATATTCAATCACGATTTTTACTCCACTGTAATTATAAAAGCCCATTATATTTTACTTCAACGTTGAAATATTATTTTTTTCTTGAAATTCCCGCGGCCGAGTGGTTAGCATCCCACATTATCATGCCGGGGATTCGGGTTCGATTCCCATTCTGGACGGGAGATTTTTCGTCAAGGAAATTTCTTCCGACTTCCGACTGTGGTCACGCGTATTCTAGAGCTTGCCACTCCAGAATACATTCAAGGCGTATTATCCGGCATAGAAATCTCAACTAAGTACCACTAATAAAAATGATGCAAGTAATACCTACGTTGAGAAGCCTAACGTTCCCAGTGGAACTGTTGGCGTCCAAGAAGAAAAAAAAAATAAAACTATATAATCGAGTCCGACATGTATATAGTTTTTCATGTAGAATCGCATGTAGATTCCATTTTGCGTGATATATTTTTAAATGGTTCCAATTTCGCAATGTATTGAAATTTCATAAATTTTTGGGAATTAGTATTTCTATTTCAAAGAGTCTGGTATATGTCGAAACATATTGAATTGAAAAAGTTAAGTATAGAAATATGGTTTTTTAGGATACAAAAGTTTGAACACTAAATTAATTTTTTGAGTAATTCCTTTTACAGTGAATTTTATATATTATTTTACCTGAATAGTTCAATGGTCTTCCAACAACTGTGTCATGCGTCCTATTTTAATCAGACATCTTTTTTTTTGGGTAATCATTTTTTGAAAATAAAAGTTTCTGCATATCCTTATTATAAAAAATCAGTCGTAATTAAAATTAGTCACATGATAAAAAAAGTACTTTTGGGTAGCTGCCACCATATGTACAAGGTTAAAAAAATCGTAGAGGGTCGCGTCAAAGTCTCTATGGAATTGCTGGGATTGTTTTGTAACAATAAGCAATTCTATGGAATGAAATTGTTATATAACAAACGGCTCTTTTCAGGGCAACCATTTAGTGTATTAAAAAAACTTAATACAAAAGCAACTGTTCCTAACAATATAATTTCTACTTCAAACTTCCGTCAGTGCCTCCAGGTGCAGATCCTTCTGCTTTTGTATATATAATATCGATATTTTGGGAACAGCTTATTCGTTTCTGGGATTTCCCACTGTTATGCTGATTTCAACGAATATACTCTGTTTTTTAAAAAAAATGTGACCTTTTGAAGCGTTTCTCTATTGGAAGGTGTCAAGACCTGAGAGACCCTAGTATTTTATAGTATTCTGTATATATATTTTAGATGAGTGGTTTCACTGGAAAAAAACATTGGCAGTACTTGTGAAAAAATCATTTCTGACAGGCTGCCAAATGCAGTATAGGATGTTGGTCTGAAGTGTAAGGAAGTATTTTTTCATCGTATCAAAGAATTGGAATCATTACTTGTTGAGGATTCATGTCAAACACTATCAAAATGAGCTTCTGCCTTAAATGGTGGTCGATCAACATCATCGGGAATTAATCTTAAAGCTAGTTACTAGGATTTGTGAAATGCTACTGCAACGACAACAAAGGAAGAGTTTTTTGCATCGAATGATTACCAGAAATGAGAAAACCGAGCCAACACATCTCTCATCGACACATTGGGCTGCTTTCCCCGAGCCCGAAGGGAGTTTTCTAAATTCGATCTGGCGAAAAGATACAACGACCAAACAACGTGTTCGATGTTGTGGTAACCATGGCCACAAACTCAGAGATTGCTGTCGGCAAGTGTTCAGTCCATCGCTCACCGCAGCTGAATGTACGATCGATGGCGGAGGAAGTAAAGCAACGAGAGGACAACGAGCGCAAGAGTACAACTAAAGGAAATAAAATTCACCACCAACATGAGCCCTACCCGTGGGCGCGTGGGAGCAGCACACAGGCGAAATGAGAGTGCCTTGCGAGCGCAAGCAACTTGCACTGTGTGCAGACAGAAGGACATGAATTTCAACTGCGCTAAGTAAAGAAGCTTATTTTGATCTGCATGAAATTATTTGGAAGCAAGAAGCTAAAAAGAAACTTATATGTTTAATCTTGTAAATTGTGTAAATATAATGTATAAAAAGAAATAAGTGACTTATTTGCTATCAGCCAGTTTAACCCCTCATTCGGTCCGTGATGTAGTTTGTGTTTGAAATTGGTCCTTTCAGGACCAAAAGAGGTATTTTCCATACCTCGCATCGCACGCGGCACTGGACCGCTCGGAATCATTCCGTGGAAACGCACTCTCTCCTAAATAGCATAACTGCTACTTTGGTTGAGATTGTCACATTCGTTGACCTTGCGTGTCAGCCTAGCTTTGGATCGAGCACGCACAAACATGATCAAAATACAAGCAAAATACAGTCCACTGCTTGGTGAAACAACAGCAAGATTAAAACGAAAAAGTAGCGCGTCTAACGAACAGCGATTGGACATGAGTCGGGAGAAGGTGCGAATAAAGTCCAGACTTTTGAACCACGGTTTGAGGCTAAACTTAGGGATAATTGAGTGGAGCCACCGGCCCAATTCATCTTCGTTCCATTTGCGTTGCCAGTTAGCGATGGTATTTTTATGGAAAAGGCGATTTGACGCTGATAAATGTCGCCTTCAATCGCACCCACCTTTGCTAATGAGTCAGCCCTCTCATTACCCGGAATTGAGCAATGTGAAGTGGCCCAGACAAAGGTGATGACATAACAGCGTCTGGATAAAGCACTCAAAATTTGTCGTACTCTCTCAAGGAAGTACGGCGAGTGCTTTTCCGGCTTCACTGAACGGATAGCTTCGACAGAGCTAACACTATCCGTTATAATGTAATAGTGTTCAAACAGGTCGTGAGGCGACGCTGTCCAGCGCCCAGTGTATCGCTGCCAATTCCGCAATATACACTGAGCACGGATTCTGGAGACTGTGGGAGGTGCTACAAATTTCGTTGAACGATCCAAATCCTGTGAACTTATTCATAGAGGACTCATCAGTAAAGTACATATTATCACAATTGACACGCCCATACTTTGCATTGAAGATCGTAGGAACGATCCCCGGTCGATGATAACCTAGAATTCCATGGATTTTCTCCTTCATGAACAGATCAAAATGTACAGAGGAATTGATGTAGTCAGGAAAACTAACACGGTTGAGAGTATACGAAGAAGGATCAACCTGCATGGAGATGAATTCATGATATGAGCTCATGAATCCAGAATGAAAATTTAGCTTGATAAGCTGCTCAACATTTCCGATCACCAATGGGTTCATAACCTTACACCGGATGAGGAACCAAAGAGATAATAAATTGAAGAGATCTTTTCGTGGGAGTACGCCTGTCAAAACCTCGAGACTCATGGTATGCGTTGAGGGCATACATCCCAACGCAATACGGAGACAAAGATACTGAATTCGCTCGAGTTTAATGAGGTGTGTTTTGGCAGCTGATTGAAAACAGAGACTGCCATACTCCATCACTGAGAGAATACTTGTTCGATACAACATTATAAGATCTTCGGGATGGGCTCCCCACCAGGTGCCGGTAATTGTACGGAGAAAGTTTATTCTTTGTTGGCATTTTTTACTCAGATACCTAATATGGGCCCCCCAAGTACATTTGGAGTCGAACCAGACCCCAAGATACTTGAATGACATAGCATGAGTGATCGGTTTACCCAAAAGGTGAAACTTTGGTTTTGCTGGTCTATGCTTCCTAGAAAATACGACCATCTCTATTTTCTCCGTGGAGAACTCAATTCCTAGACCAATGGCCCAGGTTGATAAATTGTTCAAAGTATCTTGTAGAGGTCCTTGCAGGTCGGATTCGTTTGATCCTACGACAGACATCACTCCATCATCTGCAAGTTGTCTTGGGCTGCAATCTTGTGTAAGGCAACTGTCGATGTCGCTTACATAGAAGTTGTACAAAAGGGGGCTTAAACAGGAGCCCTGAGGGAGGCCCATGTGAGAGACCCGACTCACTGCCGAATCTCCGTGAGAAAAATTCAAATGTTTCTCACAAAGCAAGTTATATAACATATTATTCAATAGAGGCGGTAGACCCCGAGAGTGTAATTTGTCTGACAAAACCTCTATTGAAACAGAATCAAATTCGCCATTCGTTTCAACCCATCGATCAAGGCGAAACAAGATCATTTTCTCGAGATGTTTTAACAACGTTAAGTTGTGTATCTGGTGCGATCAGATGGGTGTTGTGTATTATGAGCAGGGCTCGGCATAGTCATAGCTAATTGAGGATAGTCAGCTGACTATCTGACTGACTATATCCGTATTCAGTTGGAAATGACTTTTGGCTTCTTCACGCAGTTTCTCTGCCAAAACGACTAAACAGTCAGTCGGACGTTTAGTCGCTTTCCCCCTCAACGATTCGACTATCTCATTTCATTCTTCCCAGTCAAATAGTCTTCATTGCATTTTGAAGTGACTTCCCCCAAAACGAATTCGTTCCTCTCTCTCTCCCATGTATCACGTATGCATGCATCGATGTTTGAGTTCAACGTGGTTTGGCATACGCTACAGGTGAGCTAGATTTTTTTTTGTATCCTACACGAAAATCACTCACACGTGCAAAATAGCGTGCAGTGTTGTGTTCAGAACCATTACCAAATTTGTGAATTTTGTTGATATAAACACGTTTTTCTGTATGTTTTCTTCACAAAATTGAACTATTTTCCACGCTATTTACTAATACTAACGCGACGACCTTTAAAGCATACCTGATAACTGTCTAAGTTCGTTGGTTTGAGTTCAAGTTTTCGTTCCTCTTTGTATGTACGTAAAAATAAGTACGCGGGTAACAATTTCGTTCCTAGGGGGGGCGGGGGGGTTGGTTGGTTTAGAAATGTGGATTGAATGTCAGTTTAATGAGGCAGATTTGTATTCATTAGTCGCGTCAGATAGAATAACCACTGATTGGACTAGTTCATGAGTCATCCTCGCTAGTCAACGCTAGTCAATTTATTTTCTAGTCAATTTACTTTTTGTTGACGACGACTTCCGAAGCAGTTTTAGTCGAAGCGAAGCTACTGAGAGTAGAGTCGGTCTTCATTTTTCACCTTCGAAGATTTCGGGCCCTGATTATGAGTTGATGAATTTACAGATGTGGCCTATTGCTGGCGATGTCTACAAACGACAACTATGCATAGGTCAGCAGACACCACAAATAACATTTTCAACATGACAACGCCAGAGTTTAAGTTGCTTCTCTTGTTGAAACCTACTCGGAAGGGCAGTCCTGGAAAGTCCTCCCCCTTTCGCCGTATTCACCAGACATAGTTCCTTTAGATTATCACTTGTTGCGGTCAATGCAATCATATATCACCTCGAAAGAAGTGGGCTTTTTCAGACAGAGAATCCGTAAAAGGTTTGAAGGTTGGATGGAGGTTACATAATATTCGTATGTAACATGTATTTGAAATACTCATTTGATAAAAAAAAGACAAAGTGGATGATTATCTAAAACGGTTAGACAGTTCTGATGAAAACAATCAGAGTTTGGACTGATTCCATGAATCGAAAAGCGCACTATGCATCGTTGATTGAACGTTTCATCCCAGCTCACCATCATCATGTAATCACATCCATCTCGTCTATTCTCGTATTTCATTCCATCGAGGTGCCCTCCTACGTGCTGACAATGAACACGATAATGATGATTCGCTGATTCCAATGCACCGAATTCATTACTGAAATCGATTCTCCTGGCAATGTCTGGTTTGTGCACCCAGTAATTAAACTGTGATTCAAACAGGGAAAGATTTCAATCGAGGCGTACCCATTGATTTAATTACACACCTTTTTTATTGTTGATCACACCGTATTCAAAGCAGTTTTTTTGTTCACTTCTTGTTGCAGATATCACACCAAATGAACAGCGTGTGTAGTTCGATACTGAACTCAACCTTCCAAAAGTTGCAAACGCAGATGTTGAATCGCTTCCAGATAGTGAAAGCAAAAATGCCACGCAGGTAAGTTCAATCTTGATTCTCGCTGGAATATATTACGTCCATCCTAGCGACTTAATATGCATTTTGGCTTCACAATTGTATCAATTTCGATTCGCACCAACGCGGATGCTGTAAGCATCCACCATGATTCAACCAAACATAATCTGGATTATCATTGATTCGATTCGAAGAATTTTCCTTACCAACCCACCCCCCGTCCGATATGCGGCTATCTGCTTGCGAGAAAATCTATTTTCCGATGCTGCCAAGACGTCAGCAGCAGCAGTCACTCGACGAAGACCATCCTCGTATAACACTGGAACCTACAATTGGCAGAAACTAATACCGAATAAAGGAATTTGCCGGTTTCTCATTTCTCCTCTCGATTGTGGAGATGATGGCGCTAGTAAAAATACAATCAATTAAGGAAATGAATTCAAAGTCCCTCCCCACACACACGCACACCCCATTGCTGACTCCTCGCTCCACTGGCCACCACCAGATATTTCATCGTAATCTTCTCCGGTTGCCAAAAGGAGACGAGGACGAACACAGACGAAATTCCTCCCCAAATGCTTGACATTAATCCGATTGACTGACTATGTTCGTTATATCAAAGGAAATTGGAAATGCGGGCTTATTCGTAGCGAGCGAAAGGTTCCACATATCAATCGCGCGCGTGTTGACCAGCAGTCCAGGTATCGGAATCGACCTGGTCGACTGGTAAGAGAAGGAGCAGAAGGAGGCCCAAAGCCTTCAATTTTGAGCAAAAATAAAACGATTTCCCTCTGGTTGAAAGGAGAGAACAAAAAGCAACAACGAAAAAAAAGGAAGCTCCTCCACAAGTTGAGGTTCCCAGCAAAAAAAAAGGACAGAAAGCTGCCGTAATTGCTATGTTGATTGGACGTTATTTGACAGCTTGGGCTCAAATGTCCCCTTACAAATCGAACAACGAAGGCAAACTTCATGGATCGTAGTGTAACCCAATCGGAAGGATAATGATGAGGCGGAAATTCAAGAGCAGCATCGATATCTATTCATTGCGAAAAGATTCGAGTTTTGCTCGGAAGTAGCAGCAGTAGCAGCAGTATTTTTGGATATTTTTTCCCAGTAAAGGAATACTGGTGCCGTTTTCGTTGATTAGAAATAATGAACTCTGCGTTAAAGAGAAGAACAGAATAAAAAAGGATGTCCTTGACAGTGAGCTTTGGTTTCATTGGAGATGAGCCAAATTGAGGGAATCGCTGCGAACTGTTCGATAATAGGTTGAATTATTCATTTATATGTGCATTTTTTCCAAACGATTGTCCAAATAGACAATGTTTTTATGTGGTTTCTTTCATATATTTCCTGAAGAGTCCTTGTTAGATGGGAGTCACTGCATCCACTTACTAACGGCTGATTCCAACTCGATCACAGTAGCGTCTTGATTATGGGCCCTATTCCAGAAGACGAGACGAGCAAACGAGCGCTCGTCTCGTTTGTTTTCATATTCCAGAAGCCGAGCTCGACTAAAAACAGACGAGAAGCTCGTCTGGCTCAACGACCGTTTGGCCGCGCTCGCCGATGAATCAGTCAAATCGTCTAGTTTGTTTGATGTTTTTGTTCACCTTGTTGATTTAAAGCATCGGTATTCTTCTGTTCCGCATTTATCTTCAAAAATTGTTTCACGGCTAAACTAGTATTGCATATGCAATGCATGTTTTCATCTGCAATTATCTAATTCAATTCAGTAATTGCAAGATTTTACAGAATTTCAAATGGGCCTTTTCCAAACAACACAACCAAATGTAAAAATTGAGCTCATATCCAGGGATGCCAGATGACTGTTTAGAATATATTAACACGGCACGAAAAGTGTCTTCACATCATATTGAACGAAAATGAGTAATTCAAAACAACTACTTTATTGGAAATACATGCATATAGATTTCAAACTTTTCTTGACAAATCGTTGATTAGGTGAATAAACATTGCCCCCAATAAATCCATATTGACAAAACGTTTAAGTGATGAAACCATATGCTCGTGAAAAAATATTAATGAAACCAAAAGATATATGAAACTTATTCCTTTTTGTTATGTTTTTTAACATTTTGGCACTGAGAAAAAATAAAAAAATGTCTTCTCATCTGACATCACTGATCATACCGAGAAAAACTGACTGAAGTCTCTCCAGTCTACCAAATAAAACATTTCAATGAAACTCGTGTACTGGAATAGGATATTTTGCTCGTCTCGACAGTGACTGAAGCCGAGACGAGTTGAGACGAATTGCTCGTCTCGTTTTCTGGAATAGGGCCCTATATTACGCGCCAAAATAAACATCGCTTGATAAATTCGAAACCAATATTATCTATATATACAGCCATTCCATGTGAAACCGATATAGTGGTTCTCAGATTTTCGTGAAAAGTGGTAGTTTTGTTTTATATCGCAAAACATTCCGTTTTTTTTATTGTTTTCATAGTCTCGGGACCAAGGGCGCTATATTTTTTTAATATATATATTTTTTTGAAAAACTAGGAATTTTTCACATAAACTGTCGAAACCAGAGAGGCGTGTTTCTTCGGTTTTGAGTTATGATTTTTCGAAGTTAACCGATGGTCCAAAAAATCAGTTTTGCATAGAAATATTGGACGAAGACTGAAAACATGTTAGCTTTGAAAAATCATAACTTAAAAACTAAAAATAACTCATCTCTGATTTTGGGATATGTTATGTAAAAAAACCTCAGTTTAAGAACAAATATAAGAAAAATGGCAACCTTGGTCCCGAAACCATGTAAACTATAAAAAACGAATACAATAAATAATTACGAAATAAACAATCCATATTTTTCGCAAGTCTAATATTTTTCAAAAAAGACTACCTAATTGGCTTTGATTTTATGTGTCGATAATCTGAATCGGTCCAGTAGATCGATAGTTATGAATTTTTGTGTTGGAAAAAAGAGGAAAAATTTATTTTTCGAACCATCGGTTAACTTTGAAAAATCATAACTCAAAAACGAAAAAAAACGCCTCTCTGGTTTCGATATATGTTATGTGAAAAATCCTCAGCTTTCCAGAAAAAATATAAAAAAATATAGCGTCTTTGGTCCCGAGACTATGGGCCCTATTCCAGAAAACGAGACGAGCTATTCGTCTGCAAAATCAACATCTTTCGATGTTTTCAATGATATAGTGCCGAATCAGATAAAAATGTATAATCACAATATACGTAATACAAATAGATGGAATAACAGGAAGACTATTAAAGTACAATTTGGTTCTGCTATCAATAAAAATGAGATAAAAATGAGAAACGGAGAGAAACGGACTTAGGATAGACAAAATTGAAGGCTTACATTTAATTTTGTTCACAAATTAGTAATGTAAGTAGTTTTAATCTTTATTGTATATTATATAGATAAGTATGTAAAAAGAAAAGAATATATATGGATATGGATATGTAAAAAAAAAGAGGCAAATGTTTATTCACATAATCCACGATTTCCGTTAATGTATTTCCATTAACGTTTACTTCAACAGTTGCACTTGCAGTTGCAGTGGCAATACACTTCGAAACAATAGGTACGGCGAATGAAACGCATTATTATGAAATATAAATCAGTAAAGAAAAACATTGCTTTACCAAAAATTGCTCGAAACTTTAATTTTGAATTATTTTTTTCGTTCAGTATGACTGTGAAGACACTTTTCGTGCCGTGAAATATATTCAAAACAGTCACCTGGCATCCCTGGAAACGAAGTTCAATGTTTACCTTTGATTGTGTGTTTTGGAAAATGCCCATTCGAAAATCTGTGAAAGTTTGCAATTACTGAATTGAATTCGATGATTGCAGTTGAAAACATACATTGCTTATGTTATACTAGTTTAGCTGTGAAACAATTTTTGAAGATAACGACGGAACAGAAGAATACCGATGCTTTAAATCCACAAAGTGATGAAACACATCAAACCAACTAGACGACTCGACTGATTCATCGACGAGCGCGGCCGAACGGTCGTCGACCCAGACGAGCTACTCGTCTGTTTTTAGTCGAACTTGGCTTCTGGAATATGGAAACAAACGAGACGAGCGTTCGTGTACTCGCCTCGTCTTCTGGAACAGCGCCTTATGAAAACATTAAAAAAACGAATGCAATCAATAATAACGGAGCAGGATTCGAATTTTCTGCCGGTATAAGATTTTTTCAAAAACAAAAAAGGTGATTCGCTTTAATTTGATATATCGATCATCTGAATCGGTCTAGTAGTTCAAAAGTTATGAATTTTTGAAAAAAGTCCTTTTTGGAAAAAATGAAGGAAAATTTTTTCGGACCCCCCTTAAATGGAAATGGGCGCCCTAATAAAAAAATATATAAAAAAGAGCTCTAATACTTTGCGATGAAGAACAAAATTACCACTTTTGAAGAAAATCTGAGAACCACTACACCCAGGTTATGTTTTACGCGGTTTTTTTTTGCGTGGTTTTTTACGAGTTTGTTTTTACGCGGATTTTCCAATTAACGCGTTTTTTTTACGCGGATTTTCGAATTAACGCGTTTTTTTACGCGGTTTTTTTACGAGGTACGTATCCCCCGCGTAAAAAAAACCTAGGTGTATATCGGTTTGGCATGGAATGACTGTATATAACACTCAACACTCTTCCCCCCTCTTTAATGGGGGTTGGCTGCCATACAAATAAAATACAAATTTCTGCTAATCAAGCAGAGGGGTAAGCGCAGAAACTCAAGGTAGGATTCGTCCGATTTGAGATACAGTGAAACCCTGATTATCCGCGAGTGGATGATCCGTGGTGCGGATTATCCGCGAAAGCGAGTTCCATGTTAATTCTATAGAGCATCCCAAGACTTGTCAGTGAGACGTAGGCGCTTGCTCTTTTGATTTCGTTAAAGCTTTCATATCATTTGACCACGACCTTGCAGATGGATAATTTAATGTTTTCTGTATTGATAAAACATAGTTTTCATGCTGAAATACCATTATTTCGTTTTTACACCTCATTTTTAGCCGTATATCCGTTATCTGCGATTTTTGTTATCCGCGGTAACCTAGCCAGACTATTCCGCGGATAATCGGGGTTCTACTGTATCATCATTTTATTATATTTTCTGTATTAAACATGTGTTCCATGTAACAGAGAAAAATATTATTTACAAGTGAACAGAGAAGAATATTATTTGCAAGTGATTGAAAAATCTTGAACGAGAATTGTGTCTGAAAATAATTTGATATTACAATGAAGAGTTTTGGTTGAAGTACTAGGAAATTTATAGTAAAAAGAGATTGTAAAGGGTCAATTAGAAGATCAATCAATGAACAGTTCTGTAGTTGAACCCATAAACGTTCGCTTAGTAAGAAAACGTGAATGTTTGGATATATTGATAACAAAAAATCCATTTTGGGCGGAGCGAAGTTTGCCGGATCAGTTAGTTTTCAATGGAAAAAAAATCGTTGTTTTCTCCAATATGTATAATTTTAATATTTGTTATGGTGTAACATGCAACTGTGTAGAGCAACATTTATTCCATCTCATGAATACCTAATACAATTATATCGATAATTAACGGTAAGTTGTATTTGAAACATTCTTCTTCGAGCTCACAAATTATTATTTGAGTCTCATGTCAATTGTCTTACACTACACCTATTTGTTTCCAAGATTTTGTGATTGTAGTTGATAAAACATGCTACCAAGATTCAAATAACCAAAATACTACATCTTTCAATGTTATTTTTTTCAATGCCTTGTCAGCGTTTCTGAACGGAACATACTGGTCAACATTTCTACTTTTTCGCTGTAGATAATTTTTTGTGCTCCACAAAATATGTGGTGTATTTTTTGAGATATTTTAGAAATTTTGGAAAGGTTGTAGCTTCATGGTAAATGAGCACCTGGTGATGAAATACAAATGAAATAATTGGACATTCAATACTTTCAATTTCCATTTCAATACTTTGTTCTATTGGCTACGTATCAATGAGAAGTTTCGCGAAAGTTTTGGGGATACATTAGTCTTTCAACGCACCTGCCAACATAGGAATATACGGTCATATTTGTTAAATTATATGCATTTTCAAAGACCCTACAAAAATCTGGTTTTAGTATTTTTTTTAAATTGTTGGGGTAATTTTATTTATTTTACTCAGGACTACGTTTAACCTTGCAATATAGTAGCCAATCTCAATGTTTCGGAAAAAAGAATGCATATTTTTATCCTTAATATCTCTTCAATCAACGGATGGGTTATCTTTCTAAACAAAAAATTCATTGGGAAATGTCCCAAGCGATTGTGTTGAAGCTGAGAGTTGATTTGGAAATATTACTGCTGTGCCGATTTCTCGTGTCGTTCGGTTGGAGCATTCTGTGCAATGAAATATGCGTTTGTTGAATAGAATATGATACGGTACATTGGAATGTGTTTGCTATTTCCATGGGTTGATTTGAAAGTTAGTAAGTTTTCTGAGGTGGCCTTTTTCAAAGTTAGAGACGAATGAACTGCAAAAGCTTATTTTCGAGCATTGCTTCCGGATTAAAAGTGGCGTTAAAATGCAGCACGCTCTGAGCAGGATGCGAAGAAAATATTTTATTGCGGTGTTCTTCGGTGGGAAACAGTAGGTGAAAATTTGTTCCGCAGTGGTTGTTATCGCCGTCGCCACATACGATTCGGTTTGGGACGGGTGGTGCATAGTATACTTTATGGATTATTTATTTAGTAATGATGTTTTGGGAGCGTTGGAGATGTAATTTTGCTGAGGAATACTGGAAAATTACTTGGACATTCCATAAGTTATTTAAGAAGACAACCGTTTTTGTATACCTACGTCTTTCCGATTATACCCCAACTTTTCCACCCGTATTTATTTCTTCAAAGCGATAATATAAACTTGTATAGAACTAACTCAAGTTAGCAAAACTTGCTGTTAGTTTTTGTTACTATTCTAAAACAATAAATTTGTGAGTTTTCTTTTTCGAGTTAGAGTGCTCATACACTGTTTGACCGAGGCCAGGTATTTGACTCTTTCTCACAGATAAAGTTTGATCAACGTGTACTGATCAAATAAATTCGACACAAAACACGGCAAGAAAATATTTAATTATTGGATGCCTAACATATTTTTTCTGTCTGTTCTTCGAACCTGTCGGTACATGGTTAAGTTACATTAAATATTTCAGTCGATTTTTTTCCATGTTCGATGTTTGACATCGTTTGCCACTGTTGATAATTGAAGAGTGGCAAACAAAATAGTGTTTGTGCAACTATCAAACCAAGCTTTATCAACTTTATTTATTTGTCAAAAAAGATCAAATGTTTGACCTCCGGGCAAGTAGTGCACGACCACCTTCAGGACATGTCTCGTGATGGCGTGTCTGTATGAAAGTGTATTGTATGGTGTGAAGAAGTGTGTTGGTTTATTCGCGGTGTGAATGTATTAGTGCTTATCGCAGTGACGGTATCACTATGGGAGCATACAGGCATGGTAAGCTAAGTCTTTTTTTTCTACACATATTCTCAAACGTTTCTTCAAAAAATTATCTGGATAAAGATGTGGTTTTATGCCTGTTTCGAATTACTGCCTCGTTTATCCGTTAGTTTCAAAGTAATTCAAAGTTTCACAGATTTGTCAGTCAGATATGCACGGTGACCTTGCCACTCATTCCACAGTTAGTCGCGGTCCTACTGTACTTATTTTAGGAATCAGGCTTCAAATTCAATTCAATTAATTTTTTTATATAAATTTTCAATTTTTATTTTTTATTATTTTTAATTCTGTAATTCATTAACACTTTTTTACTTCTTTAGTTCTTTTGCAGATTTCCCAAGAATAATTTTCTGCCATCGCGATCAGAGTTTGATAAAAATAGGCACCATAAATAACAAAGGTTCTCAAGAACAATTTTCCGTTGAATGGTATGAAAAAAAGATTTACGAAAATTTCGTTTCATTGAGTAGTCGATAGTTTGCGTTTACATAATCACATCACTTACCCCGGTTTACCTCTCCCACTAACAACTATTCCCTCCATGATAATCACTAGGGAATCACGCTATTGAGGCGACGCTTCGGGCCTTCGGGTGGCGATTATCATACTAACATTCCTTCTATTCTTCTAGTGACTTTAAGAACGTGGCCGGCGTCGTTATTGATAATTTAAAGCTCGAATCACCGAAACTTGCACAATGAGAATGGTTCGCTACTGCCAGGGGTCATTCAGTGTGTTCTTTGTATAATTTCGCTGGTTCAGGCCAATCACGGAGAACAACTACGAATTGTGTACAATACCCAAGCTCAAGCTCAAGCTTTTTTAAAACAGTAAACTTGTAGATTTTAAATGATTAAATGAATAATGTGGCACTTATTCAACAAGAAGTTACGGCCTTAGAACTTATTTTTTTCAAATGTTTTACACGTTTTTTTACGCGATTAACATGTGCTTGTCATTTTTATAAATAGAAGAAATGGTTGCAAAACATGTCAATTGCAAAAATCTTACTTGTTAAACATTAGTAGTAATTTTTTAGGGAAAACATGAAAAGGTTGTTAAAAAACTTTTTTCCTGATGAAGTTGCTTGTTTATTATTGTGCAAGTTTGTGCAAGTTTCGATGAATCGAGCTTTAAATAGTGAATAACGACGCCGGTCACGTCCTTACAGTCACCAGTGGAAGGGAAAGAATGTTATTATGATATTTGCCGCCCGGAAGCAAAAATGGTCCCTTCATAGCGTGGTTCCCTAGCGATTATCAAAGACGAGATAGTTGTTACTGGGCGGAGGTAATAATCAAGATTCACTGGGGTGAATGAAGTGATTAGGAGTTTATCCATTTCTTTCTTTGCATAATAACCATTGATACCAACTATTACAATCATCCTTCTTAGGGGATTTGGAAACTCTGCTCTGGTTCTCAATAGTTTTAAGTTCTTTGTCGGACATGCTCTAGAGATCCGCCAGTTGCAGGCAGAGTTCAAAATTACAAAAGTTTCTATTTCAAAAACTTTTAAACAAAAAAAATTAGCCAGAGTATAAAACGTAAGAAAATGTTTAAGTTCTCATTACAAAACAATAACCGGTTATCCGGAACAAAAAAAAAATAAATGGATTCTTAATTACAATTTTTTTTTCTAGTCAAAATAAAATGACGGCAGTTTGAAAAAACAAGTTTTTAGCTCGCTTTCATGATGATTTATTTGTTTTAAAAATAGTGAAATTGGATAAATATATTGGTTCATGTGATAGAGAGATGTATAAAGAATGTTCATACCAAATTTGAAATAAATCGGTTCAGGAGAACTTAGAATATCGTTTACACTCTGTCCAACTTCTATAAGACCAGGTGATGATCTCGCTGCTTTGTGTCATTGTGAACAAACAATGCTTCAATTTATATTCTAGTGTATAGGTATTGGTGACTACCATACACTGCATGATTTTCATATGTGTGTGCGTAAGCGCGTAAACTTTCAACTGTCAAGTTTCTATAAGACCAGTTACATTTTCCGTTGTTTTATTTGTTTTGAACAATTAAATCTGGCAAATACCGAAGGCAAAAGTCCTCACGGAGAGAAGAGAGAGACAAATCGATGCATTTCACCAAGAAAATGTTGGTATCAGAGAAATTTCTCGTCGGATTGGACGATCCCATCAAGTAGTTCTGAATTATTTGGCAAATCCTCAAGGATACGGTAAGAAGAAGAGAGCTCCACGTAAATCGAAGCTCTCTGACCGGGATAAACGGGAAATAGCTAGAACAGGTTCGAATACCTCACAATCGCATGTGCAAATAAAGCAATATTTTAACTACTCAACTGCTCGAGTGACAATTCATCAAATTTTGGTAAAAAATCCTCACATAAAGAGGGCTTAAAAGGTTAAAACTGCTCGTCTTACACCATCTCACACCGGAAGGTGTCTGAGTTTTGCCAGAGCTCACATGAACCGACAGTAGGACATAGTATGTCTTATGTTGTGACAAAGAATGTTTCCAAAAGAATACATTTTGCTCTATATCATAACGAATTCGAATTTAATTTATAGGTTATCTTCATTGACGAAAAAAGTTTAATTAAGATGGTACTGACGGTTTCAACGGGTACTGGAGTAATTTACGAAAGAAGGAACAGTATTTTCCAACCAGGAATTTTGGTGGAGGCTCGTGCATGGTTTGGGCGGGATTCTGTGCAACCGGAAAGCTCAAGATAGCTTTCACATCATTCAAGGATTACATACATGTTCTGGGATCCTCTCTACTATCGTTTTTGTGTGAATATCGCTACAAAAAATTCACATTCCAGCAAAACAATGCTACTATTCATACTAGCAAGGAAACTTAGCAATGGATTAAGGACCAAAAACTTATTTTTTTGGACTGGTCGGCTCACTCTCCAGATTTGAATCCTGTTGAAAATCTTAGGGGAATCCTTGTACGCAGAATTTACACTGAGAGAAAACGGTACACCACGAATGAAGAGCTCAAGGTCGCAATTTCGGAAACATGGAAAAGTATTTAGAAATTTTCCCAGCAGTATTTGGTAAATAGTATTCCAACACGAATTTTCCAGGCTATTAGCAGAAATGGCAAGATTGCCAATTATCGACATGTAAATCAGCCGATCGTTTTGAATTTTTCATTGATGATACTTATGAATTTTGAATTGGTTTTATAGAAACTGGACAGCTGAAATTATCATATTCGAGAATACATCGGTAAAGGTAAACAAATCAATCGTTCTCTTGTTTGTCCTGTGCTAATTCTTGTTTTTTTACTGTTTTTGACTATCCTGTACAACGATTTTTGTGTCAACGAATCAACAAATCATCGCTACATCGAAATCACCTCGAGTTTGATTGCCTACCAGATATCGAATCTATTTATTTGAGATCTAAAAAGTTATCGCCCAGTGGAACACAAACAATGGCTAGCACCTCAGTTTGCCACTCTTGTGCTTTGGAGATAAATGAAGTGGAGAAGATTACTTGTGACGGCTTTTGTAATTCAACCTTCCACTTGAAATGCGTTAAATTGTCTGTTGCTACTCGTGAAACAATAAAAAACTGTGCCCAGATATTCTGGCTATGTAATGCTTGCACGAAAATGATGAAAAATGCCACATTTCGTCAGGTCATTTCATCTACTAATAAAGCCATTGAGGCTTCTCACGATATGCACAACAAAGCTCTCACTGAGCTGCGAACTGAAATTGAACAAAACACTACCAAAATAAACTTGGTTTTGGAACAGTTCCCTAACGCATCGAATCGGCAAGTAATAGAACGGCCACCATTGAAAACAGGCCCGCTTGACAATTCGAGGAAACGTGCCCGAATCGACGACGAGCCAAGGAATGAAGTCGTTGCTGGTACCAGACTAACAAACTCTGCTGTGATAGTACCACTAGCGGTGCGCCCGGAGAGAGCTGATTTATTCTGGCTGTACTTGTCTGGCTTCGACCCCAAAGCCACAGAGGATAACATTCGTGAACTTGCAAAGAGTAACTTGAACAAAAAAGAGACCGTTGACGTTCGAAAATTAGTTCCTAAAGGTAAAAATTTTGACGAACTTACTTTTGTTTCGTTCAAGGTCGGTGTTGTGTCGAGTTTGAAGGAAGTCGCACTTTCGCCCGCAACATGGCAAAAAGGAATCACTTTCCGGGAGTTTGGTCTCGAAACTCGAAGTCCATTTCAATTCCGACGGTGAACATTTTCTTTCACTACACCGCCCGCACTTACCCGCACGCCCGAAAGATGACGAGAGTGTAATGAGAAATTCGTCATCACGTACCGATCTATCTGTTTACGTTCCAAATCGCACACCGAATCGACCCGCTCTATTTTCATTCACGCTATATTACCAAAATGTGCGTGGCCTTCGCACCAAACTCAGCGAACTTCACATGGCTCTCTCTATTTGCGACTACGACATCTTAGTGTTTACCGAAACTTGGCTTAACGAACTAATATTGGATACAGAGTTGACTGATGAATATGTGATATATCGTTGCGATCGTTCCGCTGCCACAAGTCGCTTTCGACGTGGTGGTGGAGTATTGATTGGAGTTAAACGGCACTTGCGCATTTGGCGCTTTAACACACGAAAAAATATCTTTTCTGCCAGAGATGATATTTTTCTGCCAACGTTAGTTTGAGTATAGAAGCGAATGAACTTTGTAGTTTTAAGCCTCTATAATAGAAAAAAAAATCAATCATGATCCAGCTACGGGCGCTCTCGTTTCCGAGCTAGAGAATATAAAAGCACTCGCCACATGTGGGATGAAGCCAATAGCAGCACGGCCGTTACTGCGAGTTTTCGACTGCATATTTTTCATTGCTATTTAATCAACATCCAACAATTAGCAATGGGTCATCAAGGGGTCAGAAGTGGAAACTGCGATGAAGCTAGGGATCTAACCTGAATACTCGTAAACTCATCTGTTAAGTAGATGGTTATAACGAGATTTTTTTCTGAGTTGTGGCAGATCTGATTGCGAGTTCCAGTAGACATGTTTGCACTCCGATTATGGAGGGCCTGAAGTGTTGACTAGAATTAGGCTTGGGTTTGCTCAGCTATCTGGACTCGAGAACGATCGCACAGCAGTACGTATCGGGATTCTAGTGAAGCATGAAAGCTCTTGTAAATCCACTGCTGATACGAACAGAGGCATTGGATTCAATTCCCGATCGGTCAAGAATTTTTTCGGGTTGAAAAAATGTTTCTTGATATACCATGGACGAAACGCACTCACGTAATGCTTCAATTTGTTTATTTGGTAAAATTTCAATGTCTGTGACAAAACCAGTCCGTTTTTTCTTATTTTTTATTATTATCTTGCTTACTGGTTCTGTTTTATGTGTTAAGCAAAATTCCAATATTCAATTATCTTCAAGATAACTAAGCTAAGGATTATATTATCCTACATCATCTCTCCAGTTGTGTTTTGGATATAAGTCTTCAACTTTTTTTTTTGTAGTAAATCTTTTTATCTTTTCGGGCAGAATCTAAGCTGTGATGCTAATTGGAGAAAAAGCATGCTGTGCTGGAAACAATATTTGTTTCACTTTTCAAAGCCGGTAAAATCGTATCGTTTCTTTTACGCCAAATGTTGGAATCCATATTGAGACCTTGATACGTTGACTGTTGAAATGTCAAACTCACAAACCCATGTTTTATCATCAATCGTAATGCATAAACGTGGAGTCGGAATACAGTTTCCCTTTCATGTCTTCAACGACTATTATTCGATTGAGAATTAAAATCGGATCTTCCAAAACTAGTTGTGCGGCAAAGCGTTTCATCTACACAACTGTGCCCACTGAGTGAAACACAGGATCTCGACAGTTCCTTTAAGTGGGGTTTTAAATAATAAATTTTCGGTACTTTTTCAATTATCATTTTCTCCCTAACTCATTCGAATGTTTATGCAAAATTCCGTCGGGTATCCTTACATTTTCGTTCCTTATAAAATTGTTCTACTGTTTCACAGACCATAATCAAATTCCTTCTATTTTGTGTACCTTCGGTTGAATGTACTTCTCAACAAAACTTTTCTCGCAGCTAACCAACATGGACGATTCTTGTCGGCGGTATTTCAACATTTGCCTAAAACTTTTGTCGTCTTGAATAAGAGGGAACTAAATATATCGAATTTTAAAATCAGTCCCACTGCAGCACACAATGGACGTTTCGATGGAAACGCTCCAGCCGGGGACCACAAAGAAATAGTAAAAAAAACCCTGAATACTTTACCTTGTTGTGAAGTAGCGTAGAAGCTTATACATAGCAGCAGTAGACCCCCGTATCCGTACCTGCTGGATGGTGGTATGTGTATAAGTGCGCTAGAGGCGAAGCAGAAGTGATGATCCTCTTTGTTGATTTATTCACGTTGAAACTGTTTCGGAAGCTCTCCAAACAAATCGATTTTCGTTAGACGCGCGCGGACTCGGAATTCCAACGAAACGTCGAGTACCGAGGCTACTTCGGGTAACCTTGCTCCACCCCCTCAGCACCATCCGCCGATACCGGTAGCACCAGTCGCTACGAACTTCGAGTTTAAATCGGATTTCTATGTTATTTATATTAATTGATTTGCCATCACCTGGATATAAACTGATTTGTTTTATCCGGTCAACGACATCGTATATTCTGCCTGCTTGCTGCTGCCTACTGGAATGTTCGGGGGTGGATCGATGGTTCGATTGGAAAATCCTTTGTAGCGTGACATAATCGAAAAGAAGCTTTTCGTTGTTTCGTTTACCGGTTATATTGCCGTTGCCAAGCGTTTGGCTCAAAGGAAAAGAAGTATATTCTGGGAAACTAAAGCACGAATTGATTATCAGTTATGTCAATTTTCACACTGTTCCCTCTGCTGAATCAACTCACCGCACAGAAGATTCAGCCCTATACCCATATCTTTATATCGCTCAACCATTGCGAAGCCGCGCGAAAATTCAATGACTATATTATTTTTATTTTCTTGTCTTACTATACTTTTCCGTTATCTTCGCCGGTTTCCTTCTACTGGAGGAAAAAACACACTCCCGCAAGGCTCTTGGGAACTGGCGAATACACAACAACCTGGCAAACTCCTGGGCCCCGGAGAGAAACCAATCAATTTCTTCGTATAACGCCCGAAAGCAAGACTAGAGTGGCAAGTTATGGATGAAAGGATCTTCACGGCATTGTGTCACTCTTCTTCGCACAATAACCGAAATAAAAAAAAATCCCCGCCATAGCTGGGAGGGGAGGGGGTTGATTTTCGCGCAGGTTGTTGTGGAGGGCTAAAAGCGAGCCATTTTCCCTGCTCAGTTTCTTAGTCGCTCGATCATCCTCCCGCCAACTTCTTTCGGCGCGTAGTTTTTGCCCGCATCGACGAGGAATTCTTATTGTTATATTTCATCGTATGTCTTCGCTCCCTGGAGAGGCCTCACGCCGGTTGTTGGTTTTCTTCTTCGGGGGCTTCGTTCCTGTGCTCATCTTCTTCAATATCTTCTTCCTTGCTTCCTTCCTTCTTCTTGCCGCGTATATTTACCGCTCAGCCGCCGTTTCCAATCGAAGCGAAGATTTATGTTTGTCTTTGGGAAGAATTCAAATCGATGTATATTCATTCACGTGCGGATTTGGTGTGCTGAATTTTTGACAGTTGACTATGAAGGAGGTAGACTATATGATTCAATGTGCTTGTGGGTGTGTTTGAACTGTGGACCGTCTCTAGGTCCTGGCAATCATGACAAGGTATGTCCTTCTATATTGCCTTCAATTTTGGGCAATAGAAATAAAAGTCGACCTTCGCAATCCTTTTTTTTAACCATGTAAATAAGGTGGCAGCCACCCAAAATAATTACTTTCTTTAGCAGATGTTTCTCTTTTTTTCAAAAAAGCGTAACTTGAAATCCAGATGTCTCATTAAAATATGATGCGCATCAAAGTTGTTTGGAAATCAATGAACTATTCAGTAAAAATAACATTTTAAATTGACAAAATCACTAAAAAAATAAATTATGACACAAAACAACTTCCTTTCGTTTTTGTTTTAATATATTTTTATCAGAAACCCCTTTCGATTTTACAAAGTTTACGTTTAGTGATGCCGTGTCGGACTCGCCATAATGGAGACATAAATTTTTCAAACTTTAAAATATTTATGTTTGTCTTTTCGTGGTTTCCGAGGTGTCCAACACATCTCAACTTTTTGACATTTTTTCGACTTCTTTCTCAGACTTTTTTACATAAAATATCAAAATATCAGGAAGCCTTTTTTTCTTTTTTGAGATTCATTCTTTTCAAAATATGTTAAGTGTTATGTTTCATTTAAAACAAACCCTGCGTCTCCGCTGATTGGAGACGTATTTATTAAAAAGTTTCGATGTTTTTGTTAATGAAACGTAGCACTTAACATTAAAAACATGTATCTAAAAATGACTAAAAAAAACTCTCCCTGAAATTTTGATATTTGGTGTAAACAGCTTGAACTTGGCGAGAAAAAAAATATAAGAAAGCTTAAGACTCTTTGGGTTGGACTCCTCAAAACCTACGAAAAACAAAAATATTTAACGCTTTTGTCTGAAACTATGGTTTTGAAGTGAAGTACACAATTTTTTATGAGAAGTGGATAAAACATACTTTTCATTTTTCTTTTTCATGTGTAAAATGGATAAAATTAATAAAATCAATAAAATGGATAATACGACAAAATGGATAAAATGAATAAAGTGGATAAATTGTGTAAATTGGGTAACATGAGTAAAATGATTCAATTGGATAAAATGGATGAAATAGAGAAAATGGAATACAGAATACAGAATATATTTTTGTTAGAAAATGCTTCAATTTTACAAAGTTTACATTTAGTGATCCCGTGTCAGGCTCGTCAAAATAAAGGTATGATTTTTTTTAAATTTGAAAATATTTATGTTTGTTTTCTTTGTGGTTTTTGAGGTGTTCAACATAAAGTATCAAAATATCGGGAAGCCTTTTTTTCATTTTTGAGATACTTTTTTTTTCAAAATATGTTAAGTGGTGTTTCATTTAATAAAACCATGCGTCTCCATTGATTAAAGATGTATTTATTGAAAAGTCACAATGTTTTTTAATGAAAAGAAACACTTAACATTATGAAATGTATCTAAAAATGACTAAGAAAGGTTCTTTGAAATTTTGTTATTTTATGTAACAAAGCCTGAACGTGGCAGAATCAAACATAAGAAAGCTGAATTAGAAAGCTTTGAGTTAGATTCTTCAAAAACCATGAAAAACAAAAATATTCTACGTTTTCGTCTGAAACTATGCTTTTGAAGTGCAGTATATTTTTTTCTGACAAGTGTATCAAAAATACCTTTCATTTTCTTTTTTAATGGATGAAATGGATAAAATGAATAAATTGAATGAAATGGATAAAGTGTATAAAATGGATAAAAGAGATAAATTGATTGGATGAGTATGAAGTGGTGGGTGGTGATATGGGTGGAACGGGAGACGGCTCTGCTGAATATGTTGCTAACGACGGCTGTGTGGTTGGTGTTTTTTCTTCTTTCTTCATTGGTTTGCGGCGAATGTGTACTTGTACGTGTCGCAAGGATGGTATCACCATGGAGTGAACAGGCGTAATGAGCTAAGTTTCCTGTTATTCATATATTCTTATACATTTCTTCAAGTAGATCTTTAATTCTTTAGTTCTTCAGGATGTGGGTGAAAAATATGTGTTTCGTTGCGCAGTCAATCGTCGCGCGCACTTCATTATGGGGGTTTTCCCTCTCTTGCTCTTACACATATACTTGTAGTTTTATTCCAGGGAACCCAGAGTAGGAGCTTTGTGTGTTATATATTTAGTTTTTTCTCTGTATGTGCGCATGTGTCTGATGTTTTGCGGCATACAGTGATGCCAGGTGATTTTCATTTGGCATAGATCCAGTATTGCTACATGAGTAACAAAATTGTAGAAATTTGTAATGTTTTTGCAATTCAGTGGAGAAGCAGAAGGTGTCTCAGATTTATTTATGTTAATGTATAATTAAAAAAAAACATTGTAATAAAACCCTACGTGTAGAAGAGTTAGAGTTCCATGTTGTAGTTCTTTCATGTTTTTTTTTTCGTTTTGTATAAGAGTGATTATGTATCTATATAGTTTTTACTCTGTGTCCACCGCCGTCGATTTGAGTATAATATTGTAGGTATCCTGAGCAAATAACCTTCATTGTCGCGATCGGAAAGTTACGATAAGGAATACGCGTAATGAATGACTGAATATATCGCCAGCTGGAGTTTTTTTGTAGGGAATTACCTTCGGTTGCCTTCTTAAGTTAGATAAAAAATACGTGTGATTTTAGAGACCTTCTCAGGTTTCCCAAATATAACGCGGAGAATTATTTTGATGGAGAGTACGTGTGATAAATAAACGAATATATATTTTATCTCGGTTGCCTTCTCAGATTTCCGTCGCGTTTCGATAAAAAGATGTGTTAAATAGTAAAATGTATAGCCGGTCGAATTGATTTAACAGGTCTACCTTTTTAGGTTACCTAAAAGTAATTTATGTCGCGCGTTGTAATACAAGTGAATTTCACTTCGTTGAGTGATCGATAGTCACGATAGTCGCTCACATAATCACATCACTTACCACAGTGAATCCTGATTTTTACCTCTCCCACTAACAACTATCCCTTCCATGATATTCGCTAGGGAACCACGCTATAGAAGCGACCCTTCTGGCCTTCGGGCGGCGATTATCATACTAACGCTCCTTCCCTTTCCCTGGTGACTGTAAGGACGTGGCCGGCGTCGTTATTGACCATTTAAAGCTCGAATCACCGAAAATTGCACAACGAGAATGATTTGCTAGTCCCAAGCGTCATTCTGTGTGTTCTTTGTGCAATTTGGTTGGTTCAGGTCAATCACGGAGAGCAACTACGAAGTGTGCAGTCTACCCAAGCTCAAAATGGATAAAAGAGATAAATTGACTAAAATAAATAAAATGGATAAAATAGATAAATTGAATAAAATAGATAAATTGGATAAAATGGATATGATAGATAAATTGGCTAAAATGGATAAAATGGATATGATAGATAAATTGGCTAAAATGGATAAAATGGATAAAATGGATAAAATGGATAAAATGGATAAAATGGATAAAATGGATAAAATGGATAAAATGGATAAAATGGATAAAATGGTTAAAATGTATGAAATGGATAACATGAAAAAAATGGATAAAATGTATAAAGTGGATAAAATGTATAAAATGGATAAAGTGGATAAAATGGATAAAATGGATAAAATGGATAAAATGGATGAAATGTATGAAATGGATGGAATGGATGAAATGGATAAAATGGATAAATAAATAAACGAATAAAATGGATGAAATGGACATAATTGATAAAATGGATAAAATGTATGAATACAGATTACAGAATACAGAATACAGAATACAGAATACAGAATACAGAATACAGAATACAGAATACAGAATACAGAATACAGAATACAGAATACAGAATACAGAATACAGAATACAGAATACAGAATACAGAATACAGAATACAGAATACAGAATACAGAATACAGAATACAGAATACAGAATACAGAATACAGAATACAGAATACAGAATACAGAATACAGAATACAGAATACAGAATACAGAATACAGAATACAGAATACAGAATACAGAATACAGAATACAGAATACAGAATACAGAATACAGAATACAGAATACAGAATACAGAATACAGAATACAGAATACAGAATACAGAATACAGAATACAGAATACAGAATACAGAATACAGAATACAGAATACAGAATACAGAATACAGAATACAGAATACAGAATACAGAATACAGAATACAGAATACAGAATACAGAATACAGAATACAGAATACAGAATACAGAATACAGAATACGGAATACAGAATACAGAATACCGAATACAGAATACAGAATACAGAATACAGAACGCAGAATACAGAATAGAGAATACAGAATAGAGAATACAGAATACAGAATACAGAATACATAATACGGAATACAGAATACAGAATACCGAATACAGAATACAGAATACAGAATACAGAATACAGAATAGAGAACCTACTTTTGTAGTCTGTGTTAGGGTCTGTGCAAACGCATGCGCCTGAGCTATATTAAACCTGAACTTACATAAATGAAAGACTTTTGGAAAGCAAGGATCTCATTGGTATCGAAAATCATAGAAAACATTTTCTTATAATTTTCGTCTACATTAATAACTTTTTGTCTGCATTTCTTTATTTTTAGAAAGTTTTTTTTTCTTAGTAAATTTATTCAAATACTTTTCATAGATGTAAAAAGATAGGAAATCAATCCAGCGGTTTAATGTTACATTTTTTTTTTTAAATGAGTATGTCGTTCGAAATCAGTAATGGGAAATGAAACAAAGAAACAAATAAACGCGGTTTTGAGTAAAGTCAGAGACATTAGGTTGGGGAAAAAGTAATCCATTATTGTTTGGTGAATTCAAAACTATTTTTAATATGCTTCGGATTGTCCGATTTGGGTCAAATATGCACCGTTTTGATGGAAAATTTGTTGCCATTCTAAAGGTTGCTTCATAATGTCTCTATTACAGAGGTTTTTACAATCTTCTCTTGATCTCAATTTCTTATCACTCTGGAAATTTTCCAATGCGAGAAAAAGGTGATAATCGTTTGATACCAGGTCCGAACTATATGGTGAATGCATTAAAACATCCCAATCAAGCTCTCGAAATTGTGTGGCCTTGCGTCGTCCTGATGCAAAACAACTAATGTATTGCACTGAAAAAAAAAAAAAAAATTTAAATTTAAAAAACTTACAAAATTTACAATTTACAAAAAAAAAATAAAAAATTGAAAATAAATTAAATTGCACGTATTTTACTGTTGCAGTATCGGCACCTAAATATCAATCACAATTTCAGCATTTATAAAATAAAATGTGTAAACAGTACCTAATTTTCTCTTTGTTAACCTTCATTGTTAACACCCTGTAACTCATAACTGAATGGAACAAACAAAAAACAACAAAAAATTTTTTTTGTGTGAAATGCCACCTGTTTGATGCTTGTTGAATCGCGATGCACGGAAGATGCCTCTCGTTAAATACTCAGTGCATTGATATGAAGAAACAAATTGCGACATATGACCAATTAGTGTATTGTTCTCGCGCTGGCAAGAAGGAATCGTTGCTTCTCGAAAGGATTCTACAAAACCAAACAAGCCATTGAACCTTTTCAGGGTCTCGGAACTTTTTACTAAGAAGTTATTTATGAAATTTTGCGTAGATCCTACGTCCTAAGCGATCGTGTCTCGGATACAACCCCTCGATTTTTTGAAATTCGTATTATACCATATTCTACCCTTATATCATTATTATCCTTTTTCACTCATTTATTAATTAAAAATCAAATCGTCTGAGCAACCCTCTAGACGACTATGACATTCCACTTATATGGTGAATTTTATTTCTATAAATTCATGAGTACAAAAATCTATTCTTTAATTGACACGAGCACGACAATCCTTCGTTGTTGGTTAAGAACTGGTGGCAAAAAAATCATGCTTCACCTATTCGGTAGAGGTATACGGTACTCGGATGCAAGATAAACTCTTCTAATTTGATTATAAAAAAAATTAACTGATAAAAGATTTGCTTATCCTGTTGTTACATACTTTAAATCCACTTTTCTTCGGTCCATTTTCTACTAAAATTTTTCAAGGTTCGTTTATTCAACTTCCACAAAAACATTGTTATTATCTGTTTGTTTTCACTATCGCTCCCCTGAAGAAACGTCCACTTTCCTCCAAACAAACCAACAACCCGGTCACAATCGGCCAATAGAAACCTGTGACACCCCGGTGTCACAGTCCGGGTGGCAACGATAAATCAATTGTTTTTTTTTCCCTTTACTTGTTTGAGCGCTCTCTGCAATAGTCTTCGGGTGTTGGGCTTTACTTTTTGGGGTGGTTGAGAATGGTTCTATTAGGGCTTCCAAACTTCCAAAGAAGCCATTTACTTTCGTCATTTTCACATATTATTGATTATAAAATTTCTCTCTCCCTCTTCCGTTTCTTTCCCACAGAGAATCTGCCCGACGAAATCATCCGCTGGCGTGCGAGTGCGATATTCTTGAGACGTGTTCGATGCGTCTATCGCTACTGCAGATGACATTCGGCAAACATATCGAGAGGAAACACTGCTGTTTCTTTCCTGGCGGGGTAAGTGGGATAGAATTGTATACCGAGAAGATTTCAGGGCGCCATCATGGGCCATCATCGGAAGGCCGGAGTATAATCATTTCACTTGAATAAATCGGCCCCGACGACGCGAAACTCCAACGAACCTCAGCAGAACGAAGGCGACATCTTGGTCGAGAATTGCTCACCACCTATTTCGAGTGTTGTTATATCTGAGTATTCGTCTCTTTTGCCCACACCTCACGAACTGTTATGGTTCCCCCTCTCAAGCTCTCCCAAACTTCCCGGGCCCAGTGCCCAGCACGCGAAATGTGTCTGATTGACAAATAGATAAACTGTCAAAGCGAAAATCTATATATCGCTCTGTCACGTACGTGACCTTTTCCGTACATACCCAATCTCACCGAATATCGCGCGTGCGAAGCGAAGGGAGGAAGGGCCCGCGAAGGTGGCGCTGAAAAGCTGCCGCGTAACGGTGTAGTGTACCGTCAGCAGCACTCGGAACTCGTTGGGTTTGTCGTCGACTTCATGTATGTGCAATAGCGGACGGAAGCGGAATGGAACAGATTGCTCCTGAAGGGACAATTTGCTGGGTTCTTTTTTTTCGGGACACCACCGGGAAGCGACGAAAAAACTGTTATATTGCACTTCTTCCATTCATCAATGAGAGCCATTATTCCAAGTATCATTGAAATATGTCTGACTGGTGCGATAAATCTTCTAGCAGAACGTTTATATCCGTCTAGCTTCCTCGTAAATTTTTTTCCGAGCCTGTTGCGGCAGGATAAATTTAATCGCTGTGCGGGGAATTTGTGGGAGAAGGAAACTACTGCAGGTTTCGAACTGATTATAGAGATGAGAGAGGCACCCCCAGCATTTTGTCGATGATGGTGCTGAGAAGAGGTGCGAAGATCATCAGATTTTTATTTCGATAACAGCGAGAGTCTCATCGGCATTTTATCCATGTTCTCCTTTGATCCACGAAACAATCACCAATCAGTAGTAGCGGTGCCCACATCTTTCTAACAAAGGGGGAAGCCTTGGCCTCCCAGAAACATCCTCCAGCATTGTTAAAACAAAGGATGATGGATCCATTTTCAATCAATCGAGAAGCTTCAATCCAATCTGGCCGCCCCATGCGGAATGTGAAAACAATCACTGGAATTATATTGCCTTTCGCGCTCGCTCGGCAGCAATGTATGTCGAGATGAATAAAATGAGCAGAAACGACCACGAAAAACTTTAATCCAATCTATGTTTGTAGTGGCGTCGTCGTGAGATGGGCCGAAGTCTTTCAGGGTTTGCTTCAGCAGAATGAGCCGGGAGAGATCAGTGTCGAAGATGCAATACCACCCCATCGTATCCCAGACCATTTTAGATCCGATTAGGAAGCTTCTGAGTAAGTCTGCTTCGAGAAAATGAGAGTAAACTGTGAAGACAATGTTGTTGAATATTACCCAATCTTTGTACTGATTTAAATTCAACAGGAAAGGGTTGATTCCGTCACAGATTCGGAGCTGGATGGATTGGAACAGCATGGATAGTAATCTATCCAATGTAATTTTCCCGTTTGATATTCCATAAATACGTTATGAAATTACTCGTGCTGGTATTTCACCAAGAGATACAACAAGACCCGAAACAACGTGTTTTTTAATATCAAATAGTCTGAATGCGTTATGCGCACGACTATGATAAATATGTATGACAAATTTTATTTTTCGTGAAAGACATGAGCTTGAGCTTGGGTAGACTATACACTTCGTAGTTGTTGTCCGTGATTGATCTGAACCAGCGAAATTGCACAAAGAACACCGAATGACGCTTGGGAGTAGCAAATCATAACGACGTCGGCCACGTCCTTACAGTCAGCAGTGGAAGGGAAGGAATGTTAGTATTATATTCGCCGCCCGAAGGCTTCTATAGCGTGGTTCCCTAGGGTTCCCTAAGGAAGGGATAGTTGTTAGTGGGAGAAGGTAAGAAACAGGATTCACTGTGGTGAGTAATGTGATTATGGAGTTATCCATTGCTTTCTTTGCGTGATAGCCTTGGATAATTACAACTATCCTCCTTAGAGGCCTTGAATCATCTGTTTTGGTTTTCAACAGTTTCAGGTTCTTTTTCGAACATGCTACTATAGAGAATCCGCCATGCGCAGGTGGAGATTTTAGTTCTCGTAAAAGACGTGAGTACAAAAATTCAATTGACACGAACACAGACATCCTTCGATGCAATATTCTTTCCTACCCGTTCTTGCGACTTCCATGAAAAATGATTTTCGTGAAGCTCGTTACTATGAACTACCTGGTACAAATTATCATCAAAAAGAATCCACCGACACACAACCCTAAATTAGGTTGGTTTAAGAATTCGCCTTTCTGACAATTTTGTCGAAGATTCCCATTGTTGAATATTCGATACTTTTGAACCGCTGAACTGATAATCATGTTCTTATTGTTTTCATTTAGGCAATACAGGGTAACTTCGATATAACGTACATTTCACTTTCAAAATTGTACGTTGTATCGAATTGTACGTTATATCGAAGCATAATAAAGGACTCACAAACGTAGCCTAAAATACATTATTGTGCTGCTATTTTAGTAAAGTTAATGAATAAATTCAATTAGAAGACAAAGCCAGTTTTTCTCATGATGTTTCCCTTCGTACTGTTGATTAAAGCTTGATTCATTTAGAATCCGGAATCACAAAACCAGCTGTATTTCTGGATTGATTAAAGGTACAAACCATGTTTTAGCATGCATCACAACACAAATAGTTCTTTCATTGTTCTTTCAGAAAAAAAAATATTCAAAAAATGTTTCCTTTGCACTTTGGAAATGTGTACGTTATATCGAAGTTTCCCTGTACCTTTAAAATTTTAGTGTTTGTGGTTTTTGAAGTGTCGATTTCAAATACCAAAAGATAATATTTTTACATAACGTCAAAAATTGAAGTATTTGAATGAACTTTTCAGGAAAAAAAATTGTAAATTTCATACCCAATACTTCGTTAAAAACCGGGGTCTCTTTGGTATCGTCACCTTAAAAACTATCATAGCATTTTTTTCATAGCTTTAGCCTGAATGCAGGTGGACAATTGTGACACAACTAATTGTTTTTAACTAGAAATTTCAATTTAAATACTTCTCAGTTGCTGTAGAAGATTGGAAACGGTCAAGCGCAACATTTTTTTTAAATAACTAGTAAATTCGTTAAGGTCAGCAAAACAAAATCGATACCTCGAAAATATGTAAATAAAGTGCTTGTGGATCTGGTCCTCGAAACCACGAAACCGCAAATAGAACTATAAAAACGTTTGGAGGGCAGATCAGTATTTTTCACACAATTCGCTTTCCATTCGCTGGCAAGAGACCGGAAATCTCTCTATTTCTCTCCCTCTTTTTTCTCTTTCTCTCACTCTCTCTCTCTTTTCTCTCTTTCTATCTCTGCCTCTCCCTCTCTCTCTTTTTCTATCTTTCCCTTTCTCTCTCTATATTTCTCTCTCTCCCCTTTCTCCCCTTCTTTCTCTCTTTATCTCTCTCTCTCTTTATCTCTCTCTCTCTTTATCTCTCTCTCTCTTTATCTCTCTCTCTCTTTATCTCTCTCTCTCTTTATCTCTCTCTCTCTTTATCTCTCTCTTTCTCTTCCCTTCTCTCTTTCTCTGCCTTTCTCTTTCTCTCTCTCTATCTCTCTCTTTCTCTTCTCTTCTCTCTTTCTCTGCCTTTCTCTTTCTCTCTCTCTCTCTCCCCTTTTACCTCTCTCTGTCTCTCTATCTCTCTCTTTCTATCCCCTTCTTCCCTCTCTCTATCTCTTTCTTTCTCTCCTCTTCTCCCTCTCTCTATCTCTCTCTTTCTCTTTTTTTCTCTCCCCTTTTCCCTCTCTATATCTCTCTCTTTCTCTCCCCTCTTCTCTCTCAATCTCTCCCGGCGAGCATGATTATGTCAACACAGTTTTGCTCCATCTCAACGAGGATGCAAGTTCTGCTCCATTTCAAGAGAAAAAAGGTAGAGCGAGAATTAAAATAAAGAAAGAGAGAGAAAAAAGAATGAAGGGAATGAAATAAAGAAATAACGACGATGAAAAGAACAGAGAGTGAGATACAGTAGAGAGAAAGGAGAGAGTAGAGACAGAACAGAAAGAGAGAGGGAAAAGAGAGAGAAGGGGATGGGAGATAAGGGAGAATGGGAGGGAAGAGCGGATGGGAGGGAAGAGAGAATGAGAGAGAAGAGAGGATGGGTGAGAAAAAAGAATAGGAGAGAGAGGAGGGAATGAGAGAGAAGAGAAGAGAGGTAGAGAGAGAAAAGAGGATTGAAGAGAAGAGAGGATGATAGAGGAGATAGGATGGTAGAAGAGAGAGAATGAGAGAGAAGAAGAGATGGTAGGGAAGAGAGAATAGGAGAGAAGAGAGGATGGGAGAGAAGAGAAGATCGGAGAGGAGAGTGGATGGGAGAGAAGAGAATGAGTGAGAACCTCCATTTTATCCCGCGACACGTCACACTCGAGCTCGTCCTCGCCGCCCCAAAGCAACATGGTACTCCGGAAGGGTATCCGCAAAATAAAACAGGGAATGAAACGGTAAGTTTTCGCACATATATCCTTCCCCACAAAAATTCCATTCGATGTGTGTGCCACGATAACAGAGCTAACCAATTTACTTCCTTTTCCATCATTTTTTTTTTTCTTCCTCTCGGTTCCTACTCGGTGGAAAACCTATCAACAACAACAACAAAAAAATCGCAGATACAATAATCAATTATCGGTGTTACGCAGCGAGTTGCGTACTTGCAAGCGGAAGGCAACCGAGCAGGCGAAACAAATTGGCGAACAGCAGAAGCTGCTGGCGGAGCAGCAAAAGCAAACACTCGAGTATGCAAATCGGCTCGACGAGAACGACAAAAAGAACGAGGAGATTTCGCGGAAGTTTTCCACGCTGCTGCAGGTACGTTCCGGGCGGTGGCGGGCCGGGTGGTGTTTCAGGGGGAATGGAAAATTCGAAGCAAGACCGAACGATAAAACATACACTTCTCATTTAAATGTTGCTCAGCGCGAGATTTACTTTCCGGGAAAGGGAAAACGAAAGGCGATAGACATGGTTTGCCGGGTGACCGGAATAAATCGCCACAGTAAACAACTGCAACAGAAACAACCGCTTAGAAAAAGTGTAGTAGGCTAGAAATATTTGGCGCGGGAAAAACATCATGTGCCTCACATTTCTATTATAAATTTATTCTCTTGTTCTCGTTTTTCGAAATTTATTCTGAGGACAATGTAATGGGGACGAAGTCCCCATTTGGCGAGGATAAGGAATCGAGGCGGCCCATGCCGCCAAGATGACGCAATCCGAGTCCACCGCCGACCCGCCGTCGGAAGCGGCGGTGTCTCGCACGCAAACCTGGGATCCACTGATTGCCCGGTTAGTTTGAAACATAGGATACGATCCTTTAGCAATGTCCGACCGAGCTCTAGCGAGCGTCGGACGGTATACGTCTGCCCGGGGCGTTACGTTTGCCTGGGGCGATACGTTTGCCCGGTTAATTCTTGTTTTGAAATACAATACCGCGCCACAATATTTATAGCCTACTACACATTTTATAAGCGGTGGTTTCTGTTGCAGTCGTTTTCTGTGGCGATTTATTCCGGGAACCGGTTTGCCGGTGTCTCTTTTTTTGTGCCGCTTCCCGCAAAACTTGAAGATGGGAACAAATTGGCGTGTTGTAAATTGATCAAACCTCGTAGCACCACTCGGGTGCTTCTATCATGCGGAATAATAATGTGCATGGCTTAACTTTGATCCACTGCCGAACTCGTTAATTGGATCCATTAGCGCATTTCAATTGCTTTTATAATGTCGATGTATCTTACGACTTCTTAATGTTTTGTAGATATGCGAAAGGAAACACGAATGAGGCTAGAAAAAGTCTTACTTCTTGGCTTCGTTCGATGCGTTCCTAAAAAAATCTATGATTTAAAAAATAGTTTAATAAATATAGTAAAGAAAATCGGGGGTTTCGAATAAAAAATTATGATGCCAAATGTCTTCAAAAAAAAACTTCAAAACGTCGAAATCTAGTGTCATCTCGAAATTTTTTTTTGGTCAAAAATCGACACTCTGGGACATAGTCGTTTTTTCGGAATACGAGGCAAAACGTATAGTTTGGATGCCAATGAAAATCGTCATATCGATATTTCATACGGGACTCCGTACGAAATGTTGATTCGCACGATAAAATACCCTCTGCAAAATATTGGCTCATACGGGCTTCATTTACTATTGTCGCAGATCTCAAAATTTTAGTTTTCTGCAAATCGAAAAATCGCCCAAGGGGAGAGTAAAGGAAATTGGGGTTTTCAAGAAAAGTTTTTTTTGATGCCAAATGTCTTAGAATTGCATAAAACGTCGAGATTTACTGCTATCACGAAAAAAAAAATTTTCGTCAAAAATCGACTTTTCGACAAAATCGACCAAGCGCCGAAATCAAAAATGGTCGCCACCACAAAATGGCGCCATATATATTTTTTTTCAAAACTTCATCAATATGGGTTGCAGATGAAAGTGCTCGACTAGTAAAACATAGCAGATCTTGAAAAATTCTAATTACTTTTTCATTTGGGGCCGCAGTCCCCAAATAACTAATTACTTTTTCAATGGTTTCAATCAGCTTGACATGTTTGTATGTATGTTTGAATGTTTGTAGGGTTGTCCCAAATTAATAAAAAAATTGACCCAGTTACTGTTGACTGATTGATCTGAAATTTGAAAGACACCTTTAATTCTACTGTCATTATAAAACTGCGTATTCCATGATCTTGAAACATTCCATTTTTGCTGTCGCTAAAAAATAGCTGAATGGCTTGACTTGGAAAACACAATACATAATAAACAACATAAATTCAAAAAGGTCGCCGCCACATAATGGTCGACTACGTATTTTTTGCAATCCTCTGAATATCGGTATCAAATGAAATGATTTGACTAATAGGATACAGTGCGTCATGAAAATATTCCGAAGAAAATTAGGTAAGAGATAATTTGGATTAGCATTTTTCATAAATAACTGTGTTCTACTAGTCAATCCCTTTCATTTGATATCCATATTGATGGGGTACTGATAAAATATGTAATCCACCATTTTGTAGCGGCCGCCATCTTGGATTTGCTTTTTTCATAAATAACTGTGCTCCACTTGTCAACAACAGATAGCGTAACTTGATTATTGTTCCAGTGAATCAAATTTCCAGACATTCGTTGGAAAGCTACTGTCATTGCGCGTCTTTTTCAGTATATGTCAAAAAGTTGAAACGTAAACAGCATAGTTTTTTTGGCACTTCGAATATGTCGAATTTCATACCGATTTCATTGCGGGGAGTGTTACTTCATTACTTCAATATAAAGAAAAAAGCTGCGGAAAGTCATCGCATTTTGGTGGAAGTTTATGGTGCCCATGATCGATCCAACTGAGCGAGTGTGTCAAACGTGGTTTGCATGTTTTAAAAGTGGTAATTTTGACTTGGAAGAACGTTCCGGACCCCCAAAAATGTTTGAAGATGAAGAATTGGAGGCTTTACTCGATGAAGATCCGTCACAAACGCAACAAGAACTTGCAGATACACTTGGAGTAGCTCAGCAAACCATATCCGATCACTTAAAAGCAAAGGGAATGATCCGAAAGATAGGGCATTGGGTGCCGTATGAATTGAAGCCACGAGACGTCTAAAGCCGTTCGGCCGCATGTCGCGAAACCGTTCAAAATATACTTGGAAACGCTGAAATGGGAGGTCCTATCCCACCCGCCGTATTCTCCAGGCATTGCTCCGTCCGATTACCACCTTTTTCGATCGATGCAGCATAGTCTGATTGACCAGCACTTCTCCTATTTTGATGAAGTCAAAAATTGGATCGATTCGTGATTAGCCGACAAACCGGCCGATTATTTCCGCAAAGGGATCCGTGAATTACCAGAAAGATGGGAAAAAGTTTTGACTAGCGATGAGCAATACTTTGAAAATAAATTTGTAACCAATTTTGCAGAATAAAGTATTAATTTTTGAAAAAAAACCAAAAAAACATACCGGTACTCCTACACTGCGTTTCATAACTATAGCACCACTCCATTTTTCTGAGTTTCCACATGGTTCAAAACATGTTGATTGTATCGAATGCAATCATCATCGACATAATCTACGAACGATAGGCGAGACGTCACGTTAGTTATCAACAGAGACAACAGTTGACTAACTTTGAGACCCCTGTTTATTATTGATCAAACTGTAAAGTATAGAATATTCATATATGCAAATTAAATCGAACCACGTTTCCTTGTTTCTAAAAGATGTTTTTCAACAGTATTAAAGCTTTATGTAAGATAATTCAAGATAAAACCGCATTTTTGACGTAGGACTAGGACATTTAAGAATGAATGAATGAATAATTCTATAGAACAAGTATTTTGTTGCTGGTTTTGGTAACTTTTCAACAATTTCGTATTATAATACGGTACTTCGTTTGCATGTTGGAGTTGGGTTCTATAACCCCATGGAAGAAGACTGAAATGTAACAATAAAATACAGCAACTGTTGGAATATAAAGAATAGATGCATACATGGTGCATATTATTGCAATTCAAACTTAACATTCTGGACAAAAGTATTTAGTTGATTTGAATATTTACACGAACTATGATTTTTTATTCGATGTATTGCAAAACATCCGTAGGTGCGAAAAGGTCTCATGATACCCATTTTATTTCGGCACAAACAACGGGCGTGTCCGTGGATTTTAGAGAATTGGTAAAAATGGAAATTCCGCCAAATTGGTCGAATTGCACTACGAACTGCTGCCCCATGTACCGTATTCTCCAGATTTGGCCCCGTGCGACTTTTTTTGTTTCCAAACTTGAAAAAGTCACTCGCCGGGCAGAAATTTGAGTCGAATGAGGAGGTCATCGCCGCCACGGAGGCCTAGATAGCAGACCTCGCGAAAACGTATTTTTCAGATGGATTGAAGAAGTTGGAGCATTGTTGGGCCAAGTGTATCGAGCTAAAAGGAGACTATGCTGAGAAATAAATTGCCACTGTTCCAAAAATTTTGTTTTTTTGTAGGCTTAGTACTTATCGGACTGCCCTCGTATTTATATTATCAGGCATAGCGACTTCTCGATACGGACCGGCAGCCCAAACGTGGCGGAGAAATTTTAGTTCGGAGCGAGAGAGTACATCCGCGTTGACGAAATTGAGCTTCGAATCACGATTTTGGGAAGCGACAATTACTATAATGGATTTTCAGGTGGAATGAACACACTTAAAGATTAAAATTATGAATGAAAAAGTAACTTTTTTATATCAAATATGTATTTTTTTTACACGAAAACCACATTTTGTTGCAATTGGGGAAAAATCTTATACAAAAATTGTGCCTGAAGAAATTTTCATATTAGACTGGAGTCGCTTTTTACGCGAGGGATACGTGCCGCTTAAAAAAAACCGCGTAAATTACGAAATCCGCACAATAAATCTGTTTATACTGAAGTTACTTTTTACGCGGTAAATACGTGCCACGTAAAGAAACCGCGTAAATTTCAAAATCCGTGTAAATTCCGAAATTCGCGTAAAAAACAACGCGTAAATTCCGAAATCCGCGTAAAAAGCGACTTCAGTGTATAATATTGTATTTTATTGAAACATCATTTTCGAATATACAAAAAAATGGTCGAGTTTAGCTCAAAACCATATGTTTTGAATAATAAAATAATATGAAGTGAAAATTTTCATTCGAATTTTAATATTTTAAAACTCTTTCCGGGCCTGCTAATTCGTTAGAGATTAATCTGCCTCCCTAAATGAATATATTCACCAGATGTCGACACTGTAGCCAATCGTGACTACTGGTGGCTGAACCGATGCCGAACCGAAGAGCAACGAACGCACCCATACCTCGAACTTCGACATTTGATTTGTATGTATGGTGCTACTCGCACCATACTCGTTCGTGCCCGGCACCGGCAAATATTCTTTTCGAAAATTCCTTCATGCATTTGTCTGAAACTTGCTGTGTATGCCCGGAGACGTTCCGCTTTGTATACGCATACACATTTGAAGCAAACGTAATAATATTTATCTCGCATGAAACGTGCCGTGCCGGATAGTATAATATTACCTTGAGTTGGAAACACAGCTTTCTCAAGACGAGCTATATCCAATGAAACTTTTTCACGCTCGAAGTATTGCTAACAATTGACTGTCTTTTTCAAGGAAACTGATCAAACCGCAACAGTGGTTTTACAGGAACGTAAAACAGTTATTAGTTTTTGACGTAGGACTACATTTTCATTAAGGGTGTCAAATCTGAAAACAGGTAACGTTTTTATGAAATAAAGTTAACGTTAATAACAATTTTTGCTGCGAACAGATTTTAAAGATTTGTGTATCAATCGAATCGGAAATATTCTAGGATTTGTTTGATATGCTATACATTACAATCCCATAGTCTTTATATGGTTTAAATTGATAAAAATTGGAATCATTCCCATTTTCCCATACATTTGTTCTTTCCATTGGTATGCTTTCCCAAACAGAACTGTCAATAACGGGCAATTCTCAAAATTCCATTCAATTCTTTATTTTTGAGAGACTTTAAACTTTGCAGTTTATTCGGCTCTCAAATTCTCAGAATCTTTCTGTGCCCGAAACAACAAACATCGCTTATTCTGCTCGTTTTGTGTTTCTCCTCGAGCTGTGAACGCTAGTGATTTTTTTTTCTGTAAACTTGTCAATTAACATGTATCAAAAACTTACACAAAGTATCTCGTTTTAGAAGAGTGTTCTAAATTTACCATCTACGATTCAATATTGAAAGCAGGTGTTTGATTTCATTTAGTGTGACCTAAACGAAACTGTGCAGTCCACGGATTTCGCAATATCGCGACATTTTATTTTCAGCTTTCTATTGCATTATTGATTGCCCGCAAACATTTCCGCGATATACTTCATTCCCAGAAGGAGTGAATGTATTGGATGAGAAAGGGCATAAAATTAACACCTGTCTGAACTGGATATATTTAGAACTCCTGTGAGAATAATCAATACAAAATTGTACCACGCGAGGTTCCGATTTTCTTCGAACGAAAAATATCTAACGAAAAATAAAGAAATTGAAAGAAAATTGAATATTTTTCCACCATCACTCATATCGAAATTTTCTGCTTCCAGGAACTGAACAAGTGCAAAACCGAGCTCCAGTATTGGCGCTCGAAAAGTCCGATCACACCGAACTGCAACGCCTGCGGGCAAGCCATCGTCGCCATGCCTCCGGAGGAACTGCAAGCGCTGGTTAACCAAGGCGTTCGGCCGGAAGAGATGGACCTGCCGCCGATCGCCGAAGAGCCCGCCGATGTCGAGGAGGTCATCCGAATCGAGAACGCTTTCGATGTCGACGCCCAACCCATGTCTCCGCTGCCCCCATCAGCTGCAGCGATGGCAGCACAAGCCGCAACCGGCGGTTCACCCAGGAGTGCAAAACGGAAGTACGAATGCATCATCGAAAGTGCCAGCGATGACGTGACTTTGACTGGTTCGCCGTCCACTAGTGGTAGTAGCGATTCAGGCTCAGGTTCATCATCACCCCTTAACCCACCATTCGCATCCGCTCCGTTTGCTTCTCTTGTGGCATCCTACTCATCTGCGGCCGGGCCCTCCTGTGCACCGTTATTGATGCACTCCGCGGCAGCAGTAGCAACAGCATCATCATCATCATCGCCTGTAGCAGCAGCATCATCGTCATCATCTTGTCCACCTTTTTCTTCGGCTGTGTTGTCTGCTTTGGCACCCACCTGTTCCTCCACGTTCCCACACACCACCCAGACAACTCACCTTCCCCCCGCATCGGCTGCCGCAGCAACATCAAATATTTCCTCCAACATGAACGGTGGCAGTGGTAACAATAGTGATAGTGTTAATCATAAGAAACTACGAAGAGTACAAAATAAAGCTAGATCACAAACTAATCACAATAATCATAATAATAGTAGCAACGTCGTGACTAACACGAACACAAAGGCAACTAGAAGTAAGAATATGGAGAAGTAAATTGTTGTATCCTCCCTCCCTCCCAAGTTTGATTTGAATTATTTGAATACGAAGCGGAAATCGCTTCAATTAGAAGAGTAGTAGTGATATGATTTATTAGCGAAGAAACAAAACAACAAATTCAGCAGATTGAAGATTTGAAGAGAATTACAATATCTAGGTATATTTTGTACGATTATCTTCATGTATAAGCTATGTTTAAACCACCTTATATTGTATCTACTAAACTTTCATATATTTTCCTTTTTCGTTCCACGTACTTGTTAATTAAACCCGAATCAAACCAAACACATACACAGAAGAGCAGGCAAGGATCTAAACATTCTGATATGCTCACAGGTACATCCCCTAATTTGAATTTTGCGACTTATGGAACAATCGCTCGAATATGTATCGTTTATTGTGAAGGTTTTTCATAAATGAGGAGAAGAGTCAGTTGAAACTAAAGTTCGTTCTCAAAACATTACTTTAGATGATTAGATTGCAAGGTTCCAGCCAGGACAGGCAATTCAAGCTTATTTGTTTTATTAATTTAGATTGCATGGGAAAACTCATCTGCAACGCCACATCGTTCCTTCGTAGTTTATCAACACTTTTGAGTCATAATTGTCATCAGAAGCACTAAAGAGATTAACCCAAATTGCTATTTTGTGTCGATTTTTTTATTTATTCAAAAGTGAGATGTTTCTGAGAGTTTAGAACTATCTCAATCATCGATCGAGTTTCCACTTGCTGCGATTACGGCCTCCACAGGCTCCCGGAACGCACGGCAGGTCCTAATGTTTGTCTGAGGCTTGCTGTAGTCGGACGGCGTTTAGAACAGTCCTTGGCCTACATGACGTGCCATACTAAGTAATCCAGCGGATCAGATCGGAGGATGTGGATGGCGGCCACATATCCTTCGCCCAGAACGACAGATGTTCCTGCAACCACTTCTGAGTGTAGTTCGATGTGTGCCACGGATCCCCATCTTGGTCCTTGATCCATGGAAGAACATACTTGGATAAAATCCGGATGTACGAGGGCAGTCCGTTAAGTACTTAACCTATACAAAAAATGGAAAAGTGGTGATTTATTTCTCAACATAGTCTCCTTCTAGCTCGATACACTTGACCCAGCGATGCTCCAACTTCTTTAATCCATCTTAAAAAATACGTTTTCTCGAGGTCTACAAAGTAGGCCTCCGTGGCGGCGATGACCTCCTCATTCGACTCAAATTTCTGCCCGGCGAGTGACTTTTCAATGTTTGGAAACAAAAAAAAAATTGCACGGTGCCATATCTGGAGAATACGGTGGATGGGGCAGCAGTTCGTAGTGCAATTCGACCAATTTGACCGTGGCGACGGCAGAGATGTGAGCCGGCTCATTGTCATGAGCCCTGTGCCCGTTTTGGCCTTCTCCAGGTAGTCGATGTAGATCACACCTTGTGAATCCCCGAAAACGGTGGACATCACCTTTCCGGCCGATAGGACAGTCTTCGCCTTCTTCGGACCACCTTTGCAGGGTGAAGTCCGCTGTTTTGACTGTTCCTTTGTCTCTGGTGTGTACCAGTAAGATCCATGTTTCGTCGAAGGTCACAAAACGACGCAGAAACTCCTTCGGTTTGCGTTTAAACTGCGTCAAACACTGCTCTGAAGTGGTCCCAGGGTTGCGCTTGTTGTCCGGAGTGAGCAAACGCGGCACCCATCGCGTCGACAGCTTTCTCATGCCCAAAATTTCATGCAGGATGTGACTCATGCGGTCTTTTGAGATGCCTACTGTTTGTGCTATCTCGCGCACCTTCAATCGGCCGTCTGCAAATATGAGATCGTGGATTTTTGTCACGATATCCTCTGTGGTAGCCGTTTTCGGGGCACCGGGGTGTGGCTCATCAAGAACGATTTCCTTTTCAAAAACATGAATCGAATCACCGATCGATATTGCTCTTTTTCCATTTTTCTAAATTCCGCGGACACGCCCACTTGACCTCGGACGACCTGTGGTCACCTTCGCGGATAGCTCTCCTTTCTTATCTTAGTCTACGACCCTTTCTACGGTCCACCGGGACACTCCCACGGCGATTGAAATGTCTTTTTGCGACATTTGCGCGTGGGACAAATCACGAATACGCTGCCATTTCGTCATGACGCAACTGTCTGATTAGGGAAATCGAATTCTTTTACGTGCAGCCTATTACGATATAAATTATAGCTTAGGTGCATGCAAAGAAAACCAAAGCATTGTATGGACAGGTGAAATGGGATCCTTATTTATACGATGTTGTAAACATTATCATGCATACGGTGCCACGAGAATCTATGACATTTTCAAAATCCGCTGTGAGACATATGATTCCAACGAACGGCACCGCATATCATCCATATCCTTGTCTGAATGAGTCTGGTCAGCTTTCGACGGAAAACTGTGCTCGTCTCCATAGCTGTCGTCAGTGGATAGTAATTGAGTAAGCGCCATTCTGGATCGTTATTGCACAATGGTTCTCATAATCCAGCTCCTCGTCCTTTTATGGACAATCTGTTGGTTAAACTGAGCGGCCATTTTGTACCTCTCTTTCATCATTCCGAGTCACCTTTTCACTCTTCTTCAAATTCTGTTTGACAACTGCCCAATATTTTTCTATTTTGAGGCCTGTTGAGGTCAGTTAGGTTGATTGTTGTCCTTTTCGAAGAAAACCACTTTCGATACCACTGTAGTGACAGCTTGCATAGTTAGGCCAAATTATTGCATGTCCGTTGTTAGCTTTAATGAACGCAAGAATATGTGTTTTCAGGCACTCCTGTACATCTTGGAATCCATAACCTTGTTTGTCTTAGAAATTTGTGTTTTTCTGTTCGCAGTTGCCAATACCTTCCCAGATCTTCTTGTGAATTTATCGTCGAAAACGAATTTGGACTTGCTAGGGACATCACCTCGACCAGTGGCTTTGTAGCTCATCGGGGAGCTTACCACAATCCTTCTTCACGTACGTTTCGTTCGTCCATAAAGGTGCATCCTTCTCGATACGTCTTTTGGTCACTAGATTCTGCTTCAGTGTCCTGTTTGGTTGCTTACTGGTCTGAAAAGATCGAGAACGAAACTTCTGACGGTGCATTGGCGGGCGTTGAATTTCTTGGCGACATCGTAACCCGACAGGCCTGGGTTTGCCATAATCGTTTTCAATACCTCCAAATGCATCTTCCGATTCTTAGTTCCACTACGACGCTTACTATGATCCTGTCGATTTATACTATACCGCTCACGGAAATGTCCATATTCGGGTCGCTGCTTCTATCGAGTATAATTTTTTTTTAAACAAAATGAATCGTGACGAACTTTTCAGCACTGGAAGAGTTTTACCAGTCTTCTCAAGCTTTCGCTTCATATTTGCCCAATATTTGTTTATTGGGCGGAATTAGGAACACTTCCACGGATTTAGGTTCATGTCGGTGAAATTCATCCCATTGTCACTAATCAACCTTATCGTGGTTGAACCTCGTCAAATTAAATCAAAACATCACACTTCACAGGTGAGGCATTCTTCTTTGTACAACTTCTAGTTTATCCTCTACTTTTTGTTTTCGTACATCAATGATCGCTTCAGATTCTTCAGCTTCAGCATAAACAGATTGACGAAGACGACTTTTCTCCAGTCTTTTGCGAAGTTTACGATGGAATCCGCTGGCTTCACATGTTTTCTCAAATCTGGTTTGGCAAGGGTCCAAAAAGTCTCAACTGGTGCAGCAGTTAATTGATGTCAGCCTGGAGATCGAAAGCTGGAGTGAAGGTCTGGGTATATCTTCAGATCATCCGCAAATAGCAGCATTTTTGATCACAGTCATTCACGAACAGAACAAATAGAAGAGGTCCCATAATACTTCCCGGAGGTACGCCAGAAGTAAATTCCTACGAATGCTTTGAGCCAAGTTTGACGTAGGCTCTGCGATTAGTGAGATATGATTCAGAGACGAATGAATTGCAAGATTTAAAGTCTCTGTAAACAAAGGAAAAGAAAAAGAAGAAAGAATATATGATCGAATCCACTCAATCACCCACGAAGGAAAGCCCGTTTGAGACATCCTGGCGACCACCAGTTTATGGGGTACTCTATCGAAGGCTTTAGAGAAGTCGAAGCAGATGAAATCGACTTGGCCACGATAATTTTCAACTTTGTTAATGCTCCCGGAATTGTGAATCGGAAATATATAGGGGCAACTCTTCACGCATCTGTAAAAGTTTTGCTTTGCAGTGATCGGTTGAATAACATGGCCATAGAAAAGTTAAGAGAATCAGCACATTCTCTGGTGAAGGACGGCGGTTGGCCATCAGTGCCATCATCCGGAAGAACCCAACTTGACATAATGTTCATCGTCCATGATTACGCAGACTGATTTTCCACACAGCAGTTGATCATATATTTTACGAGCTGTTGGTTGGGTGAATGCGGCTAGTTTTTAAATCGCATCTTACTTTGGCATTATGGACGGCACTGAGAGGGATTCCATTGATTCTGGTGCAACCGAGACTAAGCTTGGTGCTAAGCTAGGCGTGGATGGCATGATCTGCAATAGTGTTGCTCATCCGGTGCATAGAAAGCGTTGATGCAACCAGCGCGGCTTGTGGCAATTGTACAGGTAGTGTAGACGGACTCGTTGATTGTCATTAGCTAGGATTGTGTAGCTTCCATGCTTGCAGAGGCAACTGATGTGTATATACGTTAGGGTGAATCGAGCTAGAAGCTTCGGCATCGGGTTCCGTTCAACTTCGAAGCTGGTTGATATGCAAACGTATCATCCGGCTATTCTCAATCCACACGTAGAAGATCATTTGTCCAGAACGCTCCCTAATGATCCCTGTTATACACTTCTATGAGTTCTTGGAGTGCATCTTGGCCTGGATCGCATCACCTTTCCTGAACGACTTCAGAACCTTTTGGTTAATTGTTTCCCGAACAGCTGGTGGACGAAGTTAGTCCAGACTGGTCCGTATTCTGCGCCCGAGCATGAGTTCGGACCGAGATTTGCCTTTTGATGCTGATACGTTCGTTGTTGTTCGGTATGTCAGCAAAAAAAAAGTGGCCAATGTATCCTGGATCAGTCTACTTTCCTCTTGAATTTTCTTGATCCCTCGCTTGAAGGTGGCTACGAACCGCTCGTCTTGGTCTTGCCCGTTGGACTGCGGATAGAACGATGCAGTTGTGACACGGTCGACACCGTTCTCAGGACAAAACTGTGCGAATAGTTTGAAGAATTTCGATGATTGCTGTGAGCCTGTGATCGTCTTCGTTCTGATGATTTCGACTCACTTGTAGTATGAATCAACGTTGAGCTGAGCCCAGTTTAGGCACGACAACGGTGGTGCTTTGGGAGGATTGTTGGCTGCAGCTGTGCAGTTACGATGTGATTTAACACATGCAGCAATATTCGAATCGATCGACGGTCAGCAAATGCACACGAACGCCTTCACGCGCTGGAATCCCGGTTGTCCTACATGGACGTGTTGTAGATAACGCACCCGAAACGCCATCGGAATCACTCAACGATCTTTAAACACCAAACACTCTCGAACCGTAGACAGTGAATCACTCCGATCGAAAAACTTTTGATTTGCCCGAATGTCCGTTCGTGAATGCGGCCGTCCTTACTGGACGAATCGATAGACCTAGCTGAGAGCAGAAGTGGAAGGGGTGGCGTGCTGCATTGCTCTGAAATTGAGAAAAAGTGTGATAACTGTATCTGACGTGTTGATTGATTAGCCGCGATTAATCGAATATCAGAGTTACAAAATTTCGTTATGTTTACGTTTACGATTTACCGTTTAGACTGTGGAATGCCATTTTTCGATCCAATGATCCGACGGTTTGCAGTGTGAACCTCCGATCAAACAGAATCGTTTGGAACTTGGCCACAGCGATCGCCGGTCCCTAACGATCTGGCTGACTGTAGGCTTGCTCAGTGGCAGTCAGTGCTCTGGAAGCGTGCTACACGATCTTCATTAACCCATGTGGAATCTGTGACTGATGGTTACAAAAGAGAATATATTTGAAAGTGGAGAAGGCCTGGTCGTACTCCGCTGACCAGACGAACTTATTTTCGGTTTTAAGGAGCTCATCTAGCGGATACCGCGCCGTACGCATGTTGGACGAAATTCCCATAGTGGTTTATCGCTCTTTTGGCGCCAACCTGTGGTAGATAGCTTTGACTATTGCAGGATACGGACGCAGACCTTCCCCGTCGATGTGATGTCCCGGGCGTTTGATCTCAGGCGTTCAGTTGGAATCGTTTGAGACTCACAGGGGACTTCGACAAGGCGATGGACTCTCCTGGATGCTCTTCAACGTGACGCTAGGAGGTTTTATGCGGGACACGATTTCAACAACAAATTCAATCAGTTTATTTGCATCTCCAATGATGTAGACAAAATTGGAAGAACACAAACATGAAGTCGGGCTGATTGGGCTTGGGATCAATGCGCCTAAGGCTAAATACATGCTAGCAGGAGGTGCTGATCGTCACAGAATCTCTCTTGCTAGTAGTGTTGTGGTCGACGGTGACGAGCTCGGAATGGTCGACGAGTAGTTTGAAGACGCATAGTCAACGGAAGACGTGTCTACTATGGGCTCCGCAAATCCTTGAGATCAAATAAACTCCGACCCCGTACGAAGTGAAATGAAGAAATTCTAAAAATCAGTCCATGCAGAAAATTTACCAGTAGTACTTTCTGAACCGCTCTCATGAAATTACTTTCGTATTTCATGAGAGCGGTTCAGCTATTCTAGTTCTTCACTCTCCTCCGCACATCTCCTTGTGTCATGGTTGGATGGTTATTTTTACGAGGAAGTTGCTCAAAATCCTTTCTCACATCTCATCATCAATGCGCAGGAATCCTATATTTTTAAGGGGTGAGAAACACTCTACCAGCCTTATTTGGGAAGGGTTAACCCAAACATCGGGTGGGGCTCTCACCCACTAAAAACACATCTCCTATCTGCTGCGCTGAATAACGTTGTTTATACCCTTTTTTCTCTATTTATCTCATTCTCGTTCCGTTGTTCTCCGCTACGCTTATGCATTGCGCAATCTTCCGTTTATCCGTTGAGATGTGTAACGATTAGGCACTACCCTCCAACATGTCGCGCAACCCGTCACAGCCACTCTCGCAGAATTTCTCTTCCCAACGGAGCGCCGATTAGGTTGTGCCCTTCATCATAACGTGCACTCCGTCACAGCTACTCTCGTGGGGTATGCACCCGTTAGACGACTCCTTCCTTGACGCTCGCTCCTTCGAAACGAATCTCGCAGTGTTCATCCTTCCAGTCCACGATCAGGCATTGCCTGCACACATTTTGGTGTTCGAAACTCCGCTTACATTCCATTTCGCTAGTATCCGTTTACCCGTCGAAACGTGTACCGATTAGGAATTGCTCTCCAACTTGACACGCAATCCGTCACATCCACCCTCGCGAGGTTTCTCACCTGTCGAGATGTGAACCGTTCAGGAAGCACCCTCCAACGTAACGCGCGCCCCGTCACAGTCACCCTCGCAGGATTTCTCTTCCCAGCGGAGCGCCCATAGGTGATGCCCTTCAATATAACGCGCACCCCATCACATCTACTCTCGTGGAGTACCATCCGTTAGAGCAGTTCTCGCAAATGTTCTCCTTAACCAGTCAGGCGTTATCAGCACGTTGGTCGGTCCTCTACTTCCGCTGTAGCTCGGGCATGGTGTGTACGATTGCACTGTTCACTGCGTTGCAGGTGCCGTCGTCACGACACATTTCCTCCACGATGTTCCCAGCGTGAAGGGCAGGCAGCCCCTCGCGCCTTTCGGTGAATCTGGGACGCAGACATCCTATGTACCTCATAGCACGTGTTTTGGATACTAGACTCTGCTTCATCGTCTTGTTTGGTTGCTTGCTTGCTCGTTAAGAACAAAATCCTGCTCACAGGCGGAACCTTCGAACGGTACCACCGTAATTCATTGTGATTTCCCTATCTGACAGTCCTGGGTGTGTGAAATGCGGCGGAACATTCACCATCGGAAGAGGACAACTTTATTAACAAACTGCTGTCAAAAACTTGTTGCATCAGTCACTGAGCGTACCGCTTTTTGCTCCGATGTGCGAGCCGCCTCAGGATGTCGATGATGCCTGAGAAATTTTGATCATCGTTCCGACAACTTGTGTTTTCCTTTGCTGTGTTGAAGACTGTTCCCGGCTCTTGTGTATTGTCGCAGTTCTGATAGATGTTATAATCACCTTTAAACAATAGCAACGTCGACCCCATCCAGCACATCTTCTGTGTAGTGTGATGACGTTTGAAATGCGAGTTCCAATAAAATTTAGGTACTCGCAAGAAGGTTGAAGGACCTGTAATTCTATGCCTCCAGCTCACAATATCCAGTTCACGTTCTACCCTTTGGTCTGGTCCGATTGTTCTTTTTTTATCTCGTCGTGAGTTTCTGTGTTGTTTTCAAAGTAACGTGCCCTGCAACTGTACCAATTTGTTCCCAATTTGAGCTATACTGATTTTGGAATACGACACGGTGTCAGACGCACCTCTTTCAACTCCAGTTCCATCATTTTATTTTAACCTACTAAAAATACTGATAAAGCCCATGAACAGGCACCATTTCTGTTTCCACCCATCTAGGTTATTGTAAAACCCAACATTCAGTTGAAATAGGCTGGATTGAATTAACTATACTATTGGATTGAAAAATAGAACCCAATAGTTGCTAAGCAATATCATCCCACAGATCGCAATTTACGTTTGTTTTACGTCGGCGCAGGATTGAGTAGTTCAACTGAATACATGTCAAGCGTATTTAATCCCAATTTAACAAAAAGAAAGCTAATTTAAAGAGCCCCCGCATAATACAGACTTTCTGTCAACCAACAGTTTGGTCGGGTCGGCCTTCTGGTGCAAAAACCGACCCAACTGAATGAGCGTAATGTGCGCACATGCATACCTCTCCGTACTGATTAAGAAGCCGACCAAATTATCGGCCGACAAATCAGTCTGCAGTCTGCGGGGGCTCTAATAATTTGCAACCAATAATAGAGTCCACAGAAAACCGATAGACAAAAACACACACACACACACATACCAAAAAGAAGCAGCAATTAAAAATTGAAAAAAAGCAAATACACAACTGAAAGAATGACATTTACGTTCACACAAAGACCGACTAACATAGCAAAATACCAATAAACTAAACAATAGCATCAACGTCAACGGCGAATTTGTGTTGTATTACCGAGTAGTCAAATACATCAATAGTTGTAACAATAATGTAAAGCCCCCACCCATTGTTTACTGACAGGTGACACATGGGGAAGCACGCGTATTGAAGAAATGTTTTAATGATAGCAGATCTCCCAGTGTGATTCCCCACATCATCCACACGCAGTGATGTATATTACTTGTGTATGTGTTTCGCGATATTTTTACAGCCTTTTCAAAATGATTGTTGTGATCGGGATTATTTTTCTAAAATTAATAATTTACGAAGCAATCCATAAAATTTACACACGCAAATAACAATAAAAAAAGGTGACATCCCCCTAGCGCAATAGAAAGAGAATGATCAGAAGCAGAATCTAAACAAAAATTCAACAAAAAAGCGAAATTACATATATACAGAATACATAGCACACACATTGAAACTAAACAAGCAAATAATGCGATCAATTAGCGAAACGGTGTAACAATTTCCCCTTCTTCTTCAACTCTGAAAAGGCCTGTGAGAATCCTACAACTAAAATACACAGCAAATGTTCCAATGGGAAAAAGTATGAATCAACAGAAAAAAGTTTATAAACTAATGCAAAACAGAGAATTACACACTGAGTAAAAAAAGGGGGTAAAGTGTAGCAGACTTTTTCTCTCACATATATACAGAATATATACAACAAAGCAAACAAACAAACAAAATAATTAATTATTATTTTTGTAGTAGATGCTAGTTTTATAAGACAATTTACTATATATGGGCCGTGCTCGGAGCGGGGATAAGATCGCAAACCGATTCGTCCTCCACCACTCCTCGCACGCCGTCCGTTGGCTCTCATCTAATTGTGGTAGTGATATTTTCGTGAAATTTCCAATTCTGCTAGAGAACACTGGAAAGTAAAAAAAAAAGTCGAAATATGTGGAACAAGAAAACAATTAAATACACCGGCCGGCACACGGTTGGATACCATTGTGTAATAGGTTTGGTTTTTAAACGAATTCGATGGACTCACGGAAATCTTACGTGCAGGGAAACGGAAATCAAAACAACAACAATCCAAAAACGGAATCGGAAAATGAGGCAAAAAAAATCAACAATCAGAATAGACACGGATATTGAATATTGAATCCTAAAAACCTTTTCTACCAATAATAATGACTGTTTATAGAGCCCTTTCTCGTTTTCTCTAAAAGAATTACGAAAAAACAAATTTAGAACAGTAACAAATTAACACACCCACAAAAAAACACACACACGGATCTGGAAATTGGAACAATGAAAACCAAGAGAGAAAAAAACGAAAATCAAGTAAAACTAATTATTCAACAAAAAAAATATGGCTAGGTAGAATGTGATAAACAAGATATAAGGTGAACAAAAAAAACACTAAATAGCAAGCCACAGCAACGCTAAATTGTATGACATTAGCGTGTTTTAACGTTGTTTCCAAATCGTTGTTTTTATTTCTTTCTTTTGGTCCGCTTCCAATGAATCATGCAGAATCAAAACAAAAAATGAAAACAGAAGAAGAGAAACTGTTGAGTTGAATCTCGAGTTTCCCGTCGTTTCTGTTTTTAGTAGCACAAAAATTCACCCGAGCTCATCGTTCGTGATTTTAAAGACAGTGTTCGCTTCGGTCGGCAGAGGCGGAGGCATCGGATACAGAACAAGCAAATGCGTCATCCGTCTTCCGGCGAAGCAGAATGGATGGACAAGTGAATAGAAATCAATTATGTGAAAATGAACACAATGAATTTTAAACAAAACCCTTCTCTGTTAAATTGAAAAACAAGGATTAGATATTTTAAGAAGTTTTTCTTCTGTATTTCTCGTTGCACAAGAGTAAGAATATATTATTAATCAAACAAAGAAAACTGAGTAAAAACAAGAATAAACAGAAATCAAATAGAAATCAAGAGATAAAAATGAAAACGAAAACCGTGGTGTTTTCTCACTTGCGTGGAATATTTGAGAAAGCATTGTCCTGAAATAATCATTTTTTATGGTGAATGAAGGCCGGTTCGATTCTCCTGCCGAACGATACCTTTAGCGTCATAATGTGCTTATTTTCCTTTTTGGCTCATCGAGTTTCATTTCACACCTGTTCTCAAAACTTTAAACATCTCCCGATTAATTTCTAAATGTATGCGGGGTAGTCTTTGTGGAATTAATTAGTAATTTCTCCATGTGAGTCGTCTCATATCTTCTTGTGAAATTCTCGACATAAGGAGATTTATTGTCTGTAAATATTTGTACACCCAGGTTTTTTACGCGGTTTTTTTTGCGCGGTTTTCTTACGAGTTTTTTTTACGCGGATTTTCCAATTAACGCGGTTTTTTACACGGATTTTCCAATTAACGCGGTTTTTTACACGGATTTTCCAATTAACACGGTTTTTTTACGCGGACCCGCATAAAAAGAGACCAATACAATGGGCCCTATTATAGAAATCAAATCGAGGATTTGATGCAATCACTATCACTATCACACCGAGTAAAATCCGAGTAAAGTAAGTAAGAATTATAGAAATCGAGGAAAACAGCTTTATTCGTTATAATTGCTTGAATTTCAGGGGTGGCGTTGAAATATTTTAAAACGGGTTTGAAATGTTTCACAAAGCACTAGAGAAAGGATGCCAAATCTTTTTTGAGACATCTGCTATGAAAATTTTCAATATCTGTATTTTCAAAAGTGTTAATATCGTTGTTTAGGAGAAAACTGATATTCCTTCTTCGAATTAAGTTTATTAGGCGTAATAAAAACAACAGTAACATATAAATTTCCCTTTTTTTAGTAAAACATTTTTTTTGTATATCATTTTTTAATTCATTCTAGCATGAAATAACGAGTGGTTAGAGCTTAGGACTAGCATGTGTGAATAAGGTTCGATCAGATTTTCATTCACTACTGTATGATATATTACGTCAAATTGCGTAGTAAAATTGTTTGGGAAATTGGTGATAGAGTATTTGAAGTATAAACGACATTCCGTATAAAGGTTCTGGTATAAAGATCTGTTTTATTTGAAAAACCGTGACAATCATTTTTTAATATATATTAAATATTACATTAATCTTATATATATTAACATCTAGCTAATTTGACAGACATGTAATGCGACATGAAAAATTGGACATTTTTGTAAACATCGAGTTTGGGACCCTAATTACGACACTGTTTCACTGTCATCGTGAATGTCCAATTACAGGTCACAATCGCCTATAATGCAGCACTGAGTGGTGCCTCGATATGTCTAATAGGGGCAACTTACTGTTTGTATCATAGAAGAAACACATACTTTCTGCCATTCTGAGCCAAGACGCATGGGATGTCTCAGTGCATTAAGCTTCTCACAGAATTCCTCCCACTTTTCCTTAACCGGGATTCTATTTGAAAGTCTCGAGCAATGTCTACGAGCCGGTAGTGATTTGTTTTTTTCTTCTGTCCACTCATTTCCAGTCAATGAAATATACGCTGAAAGTAAATCCTGCATTGTAAATTTTAACATGATGGATATAAATGATTCTGGATTGAACACTTACCTTGTATAGACTGTTCTGGCAGCACCGGGAAACAAATACTAATCAAACAAACGAACGAATCCAAACATACAGCAAAAGCAACAATCAAACCAAAACAAACTGCTTGAAAAATTATTGTATTGTAGTTGTACCGATAGCTATCATTCGCTCGATGCTATCGAATTGCTCGGTTTCTATAATAGCAAAATAGAGCTAACGAGCAAAATTCTTATCTCCTCGATTTCTATAATAGCCCAATATCACATCTCCCGCTCAGCTCACATTTTTCTCTTATGTTCCTTCAGAGAATATTACGGTAATTAGTACTTGTAACGGATCTTAGCGCTTATGAAGGAAATGAGTGCCGCATCTTATCACGATTCTTACGTGGATTTTAGGTGTTGGGTAACGGGTAGCTCACCGGGCGGTATAACGGGACGGGGTTTTTACGGGCAGCGATTCGTGAATGGATTTCCCTGTCTACTTAGCTCTGGACAGTCCAACAGTGGTACTGCACGTGCATCGGCAGTAGAGTGTACAAACCACAAGGGAATCTTCTAGCAACAGCAGTTGACTTCATCATTCTTTGTGTGGACACCGACTGGACAACATCGTTGCTGGACGGGCTGGACGGCGAGGGATCGAGTGCCTTTCTCAAGGCAAGAGGGCGGAGGTGGTAGCGCTGGAGTAAAATAGAGTAGTGTTTTCAAAGGGCCTTTCTCAAGGCTAGAGACGAATGAACTGAAAAAGTTTAAAGTCTCTATAATACAATACCATTACCATTGACTTCATTCGTGAGGAAAACCGAACTATAGCTACCAGTAACCAACGAAATTGCAGGAAAAAACTACGGGTTTTCGGAAGCGAGCAATACTCAACTTTTTACTTCCGTTCTACGTAGTATTTGATTTCTATCATTAGGTCACATGTTTTTTACGCGGATTGTCGAATTAACACAGTTTTTTTACGCGGATTTTCCAATTAACGCGTTTTTTTACGAGGTACGTATCCCCCACATAAAAAAAACCTTGGTGTAATTGGTTTCGAAAAGAATTTTGCTCTATTTTGCTATCATTGGTACCGAGCAAGTCGGTCGTATCGACCGAGTGATAGCATTCGGTGCATCTGTCATATTTTCTTGAGCTGTTTGGTTTGCTCGTTTGCATCCCAGTTCGGTTTGGTTCTCATTCCTGATATTTTTCTTCGGGAAACTCGATTTACTCGATTTACAAATTACCTAATTTTAGCTCGGTGTGATAATGATAATGATAGGAATCGAATCAGCCGCTGGATTCGATTTACATTATAGGGCCCAATACTTCTCTACACGCAACTTTGGTGGCTTTCTCTACTCGGCGTGGGCAGGACATTACACAGTGGAAAACTTCAAGATAGCTCTAACATCCTGTAATTTTTTTTTCATACATACATTTATTGAATCTTCCATGATGTGGAAATAACAATATTTGGTTATGCATTTAGTTCTAACATAATAAAGTATTACGTTTGTTATCAATACTTACAGTTAAAATTTCACATGTGTGCTGGAGCACAACACTAACGTTTGACCACGTTCGAATAATTATGTGTTCCTGGAGATCCCGTGAAGCAATCGTTCTATTTTGTGACTGCTGAGAATAGCTGTGTCATCTGCGAATGTTGTAGTCATTAAGTTCCGCGAGGTCGCGTGGAATGCCAGCATAAATTTCTCGCTCTGTTGATAGAATTTGATTATACCGAACATGAAACTTTCTTCCCAGTAGGTAAGAACGCATAATTTCATATACTTGTGGTAGTATATTTTTAATTTTATAGAGCAGTCCTTCGTTCCAGACTTTATCGAATGCTTGAATGCTACATCACGAAAAAACGCTGAGCAATAACCGCGACCTTCATATACTTTACGAATTTCTTCTATCAATCGGTGCACTTGCTCAATATTGCCATGTTTTACTCGGAATCCGAATTGATGATTCGGGATTAATCCTTCAATCTCGAGCGCTGATTTTATTAGGATAATTTTTTCGAACTCTTTTGAGAAGATTGGAAGGATGCTGATAGGTCTATAAGATTCCACTTTCTGTGCGTCTCTCCCTGGCTTAGGTGTCATAATGATGGTCGAAATTTTCCATACTTGTGGGAAATATCCTATATGGATCATTGCGCTGAGATGTTTAATTGCTAGGTCAGGTAGTTCCTTGATCATATTTCCATTGATGTGGTCGATACCGAGTGACCTTTTCATATTAATATGATTTTTGATAACTTGTCTCACCAACCGATGCTTGATTTTCATTTTGTTTTGGTTTGTAGCACCAGAAAATTCGAGCCAAAGAGGGATACACCCAGGTTTTTTTCACGTGGATTTTCAAATTAAACGCGGTTTTTATTACGCGGATTTTCCAATTAACTCGTTTTTTTATACGCGGATTTTCCAATTAAAGCGTTTTTTTACGCGGATTTTCGAATCAACGCGTTTTTTCACACGATTTTTTCAATTAACGCGGTTTTTTACGAGGTACGTATCCCCCGCGTAAAAAAAATGTAAGGGGTTGTATCCAGGTTGTATTATGTTCTTTGTTACAGATAAATTTGATGAACGTCCTTTTACGTTTGATGTGATGCCTAGGACTACCAATATGTGAACGGAAGAAATGTCAAACAATCATTGTATTTTACATTTCCCTCTGAAATTATTGCACATCTCATGTTCACGTAGTTCTCAAACCGAGAAAGTTCATACACCTCTAGAATCTGAAATGAAGATTTTCCCAGGCTTCTCAGTTTTAAAGTACGTTTTAGGGAAACATTCCGGTCCGCACAACGACAAGCGAGTACAGAAGTACTCAACACCAAAAATACCCCCGACTTGCATGTATTTACAAAGCAGATTCCCCCAGCGACATTAATTTTGAAGTCCGTGTTAGGGAAATACAGATCAGTGGGAAAAAATACCCCCGACTTGCATGTTTTCACAAAGCGGATTCCCCCAGGCACATTGATTTTGAAGTCCGTGTTAGAGAAAGATAGCTCGGTGGGAACAAAAATACCTCCGACTTGCATGTATATACATGTATATTTGCAAGGAAGGAAGGAAGGTATTGTATTATAGAGACTTTAAACTTTTGCAGTTCATTCGTCTCTAGCCTTGAGAAAGGCCCTTTGAAAACTCTACTCTATTCTACTCCAGCGCTACCACCTCCGCCCTCTTGCCTTGAGAAAGGCACTCGATCCCTCGCCGTCCAGCCCGTCCAGCAACGATGTTGTCCAGTCGGTGTCCACACAAAGAATGATATTTGCAAGGCATATTTCAACAGGTACATTGATTTTGAAGTCTGTGTTGGGGAAACCGTAAATCGGACCAATTTAAACTTGTCAGTTAGGGCGTTTAAACAACGCTTGACATTTTACAGTTATTCAATTGTTCATCTTATGAAAAATAACATTTTATTAATTGTGATAGACGCGTAGAAACATTTCCTATCAATTGATGCAAACATCTTTCCGATCTGTTAAGAAATGTTCGAGTTATAAGCATTCAAAATACGGGTAGGGTTAGCATACAAATCGGCAGAACAAATGTATAGGAAAAAAGGAAGCTCTTCAAGTTTTCATGGATTTATACCGTTTAGAGATTAGCGAATTGTAATGTATAGCATATCAAATCTTAGAGAAAATCATGAGAACTCGTCCACAGTGAAAATAGTTATTAACGTTAACTTTATTTCATAAAAACGTGACCTGTTTTCTGATTTGGCACCCCTCCCTAAAGACGTAGTTCTACGTCAAAAACCTGGGTGCATATTTCATATATAAAGGGTGTGTCACATCAAATTGCATCACGGAAAAAACGCTGTAGAAATTCGCCCAGTAGACCGATCCTTTTGAAAATTTTAGACAGTAAAATAAAAACTATTAAACAACTTTTGGCATTTTCTTTTTATTCATACTTCGAGCCCAAGCCCGTATGCTCGCACCTTCCTCTTTACCCCGTCCATAAGGTTCTGTACAACGTCAGGTTGTAGTTTTTTGACGTGGGACTACGTCTAACCGGAATATATGGAGGGTAAAATGAAAACCTAAACACAGAACATGCAGGAAAAAATGAAAGATTTCGAATGCTTATAGCTCGAACATTTCGTACTGGATAGGAGAGATGTTTGCATCACTTGATAGGGAATATTTCTGCGCATCTATCGCAACTAACAAAATGTTGTTTTTCATTAGATAAACAATTGAATAACTGTAAAATATTAGGCGTTATCTAAACGCCCTAACTGCATCGTTTTGATTGGCCCGATTTACGGTTTCCCTAACACAGCCATCAAAACCAAGCAGCCTTGGGGAAATCGGCATTGCAAATACATGAAAGTAGGGGGACTTTTGTTCTCATCGAAAAATGTTCCCTAACACAGACTTTAAAACCAAGCAGCGAAGTCGGCATTGCAAACACACGAAAGAGCCTAGAGGCGAGTGAACTGAAAAGTTTAAACCCTCTTAAAGCCAAAAAGAAGAAAAAGAACACACGAAAGTAGGGGGAGCTTTTGTTCCCACCGAAATGTGTTCCCTAATAGAGATTTCTAAACCAAGGTGCCTGGAGAAATCGGTATTTCAAATTCATGCAAGTCGGGGGTATTTTTGTTCCGATTGAAATGTGTTTCCCTAACACAGACTTCAAAACCGAGGTTTCTGGGGAAATCGGCTCTGCAAATAAATGCAAACTGCGAGTACTTTTGTCCTCGCTTGCCTTTGTGCAGAGTGGAATATGTCTGTCCTAACATGATCTTCTAAACTTAGGAACCTGGGAAAATCGTGCAGCCACTAGAAGCGAATGACATATATTTTACACATATATTTTGTTCTAGTCATCATACCAAACTTAAAAGGTCCGTCATTAAATTTACTTGTAACGAAGAACAATCAATCACAATAAATGAATTGACTTTACACGGCATTTGTCCTTTGAATAGTGGCACGAAGCGAGATCCGGCCAGAAGATGGTCGGGCCCTCGTGCTGCTTCAATAGTGATAGTAAGCGCTTCTGTAGACACTCTTTAAGGTAAACCTGCCCGTTTACCGTGCCGGTCATCACGAAGGGGGCGCTCCGCTTTCCGCAAGAGCAGATCGCTTGCCACACCATGTACTTTTTGGCAAACTAGTTATAGTTATAGTTTCTGCTTGTGAATCTCCTCCGGAACGCTGAATTTGTCCTCTGCGGAGAAGAACAACAGGCCCGGCAGCTGAAGAAAGTCCGCTTTGACGTAGGTTTCGTCGTCCATTACCAGGCAATGCGGCTTCGTCAGCATTTCGGTGTACAGTTTCCGGGCTCGCGTCTTCCCCACCATGTTCTGCCTTTCGTCGCGGTTAGGAGCCTTCTGAACCTTGTATGTACGCAGGCCCTCCCGCTGCTTGGTCCGCTGGACGAATGAACTTTACAAATTCAGCTTATTGGCGACATCCCGAACCGAACTTCTCGGATCACGTCTAAACTGCTTAACTACGCGCTTGTGATCTTTTTCACTGACGGAGCATCCATTTTTGCCGTTCTTCACCTTCCGGTCGATGGTTAGGTTCTCGAAGTATCGTTTAAGTACTCTGCTGACCGTGGATTGGACGATTCCCAGCATCTTACCGATGTCCCGATGTGACAACTCCGGATTCTCGAAATGAGTGCGCAGGATTAATTCACGACGCTCTTTTTCGTTCGACGACATTTTTCCAAAATTACGAAAAATTGACAGTGAAGCATGGCCAACGTGATCTATACACTCTTATCTGATTATAAGCGAAAGCTGAAGATATAATTCCTAAAAATTAAATTTCTACAGCGTTTTTTCCGTAATGCAATTTGATGTGACACACCCTTTATTTACTTTTCGTGCCGTGAAATATCTTCAAAACAGTCACCTGGTATCCCTGGAAATGAAGTTCAATGTTTATATTCAATTGTGTTGTTTGGAAAATGCCCATTTGGAAATCTGTAAAAAATTTCAATTACTGATTTGAATTTGATAGTTGCAGTTGAAAACATACATTGCTTACGCAATTTTAGTTTAACCGTGAAACAATTTCTGAAGATAAAAGTGGAACAAAGGAATACCGATTATTTAAATCAACAAGGTGCACAAACTACATCAAACAAACTAAACGACGACTCGACTGATTCACCAACGATCGCGGCAGAACGGTAGAGTTTTTGCATGCACGTAATCTATAACTCATATCATAATAGTTTGCGAGCAAAAAAATTCCTCAGTTCAACAGTTGCACCATAACGAAGTGGCAGCGTTTTCGTGATTTGTCCCACGCGCAAATTTCATTTCAATCGCCTTGGGAGTGTCCCGGTGGACCGCGAAAAGGGTCTTAGACCGAGAAAAGAAAGGAAAACTATCCGCGAAGGTGGTCACAGGTCGTTCGAGGTCAGCTCGGATTTAGTGCGTTATCCCTGTCATCAAAAGAAACATTCGGACGAATCTAGTGTGTTCAATGAGAAAAATGGCGAAGGAACACGGGATCGGCGACTTTACGGCACGAAAGGTCATTAGGGAAGATTGCGGCGCAAAGTTGAGGGCACGCAAAAAAACTCTGATGAGTACCAACCGCATCCGGGAGCTACAAGTCGGTGGAGCACAAATTACGTAACGCTTAAAGTCCGCGAAATTCGTCGGCAATTTTGAATATAAAGCCCAATTGGCGATTGGCTCTGGCAACAATATCGTGATAGTGATTCCGAAAAGAAAGTCCGCTATCCAGGATAACTCCGAGATCCTTGAGGTGTTGTACCTGGTCAAGATGACAACCAAACAGGATGTAGTCATGGATGATCGGTTGATTTTTGCGGTGATAGGAGATCACGTTACATTTTTCGACACTGACACTCAGCATGTTTCTGGAACACCAATCTGCAAAGGTACATACCAAAGTTTGCAGATCCTGGCAGTCCGAATGGCATTTGACTAATTTGAATATTTTTACATCGTCAGCAAAAAAGAAACGGCATTCCGGAGGTATCAGCAACGAAACATCAGTCAAAAATAATGAAAATAATAGCGGCCCGAGGTTACTGCCTTGCGGGACTCCAGAATTGTTGGAAAACGTCTCCGATTCTGAGAGGCCAATCTTGATCCGAACTGAGCGATCTAATAAGTAGGATCTGAACCAATTAACACTTCTTGATGAAACACCGAGTTTATCCAGTTTAGCGAGGAGAATTTCGTGGTTCACTGAATCGAAAGCAGCTTTCAAATCCATGTATGCAGCATCAACTTGCCATCCCGAGTTCCAACGGGTTGGAAATTCGCTTTGCTGAACCGACAGATTGAATATCGTTGTTAACGGAGAGCAAAGAACATCTGCACAAAGCTTCAAGACTGCTGAGGGTATTCCGTCGGGCCCAGCGGCATACGAGAGCGTTAATTTACGCATTGCGGTTTTCATCATCTCTTCTGTAAAGTGAGGAATGTCGAAGTTGAATTCATCACAAGGCAGTCCGCTGGTAGCTTCTGCAACTTGCATAGCAGAGGTTGAGGAATTGTTGAACACTCGTTTGAAATGACGTGCAAACAAATTGCATTTCTCAGGATCATTATTAGCCGTGCTATTTCCAAAAAACATAGAACAAGGCAGTCCAGCATCTTTTCGTTTGGTATTCACAAATGACCAGAACCCACGAGGGTTGGTGCGTAGATTCGCTTCCGTTCGTTTTACGTACCGATTATAGAGAAAACGGTTATATTGACGGTAACAACGACTGGCCAAATTGAACTGTCGTTTGAAGTAAGATGACCGGCAGTTACTGTAACTTCGCAGAGCGGTTGATCGTTTTCGCTTCAGCTCGCGTAAGCGGCGATTGGACCAAGGAGGATTATGAGGTGGTCGTCGAGCAGGAGCAACACGAAAGATAGCATCCACTACTGCTGTACAGAAGTACTCCACTGCGACATTGACACTATCGGTAGATTCGATGAAATTCCAGTCAATATTGGCGAGTTCATCACTCAATAAAGCGTAGTTGGCTCGACGGAAGTTCAGAGATGTTTGTTCAGATGGTGCAACATAAACGATCGGAGTGTGCAAGCTTATTAACGTGACGAGAGCAGGGTGATCAGCATCGAGATCAATTAGGGGATCAGCCGCCAAAGCAATCGAAGAAATGGGTAATGCAGCATCATTGGCCAGGACAAGGTCCAGTAATCTACCATTTCTATTCAGATGTGTGTTGGATTGAGAAAAACCGTGAAGGTTGAATTCGTCCAGGAGAGCACAGCAGGCCTCGGATATATGCGATGTCAATGGATCGATGACTGGTGTACTACTTTCGGGGAAACACCACTGCAAACCTGCTTGATTATAGTCACCGAACAGAAGAGCAGGAGAGTGAACTTTCAAACGAGCTGAAACTGAACCAATGGATTCCACGTGTTCGTCGATCGCCGTACTATCGTTTTTCCTGTTAGGCGGGAGATAAATAACGCCGATACTTATAGTGTTGTGATTAACTTCCACCAAAACCCACAGTTGCTCAAGTAGGAGAGAAATAGGGGCAGGATCAAGATAACTGGTTAGTCGCCTCGTGATTGCAATCAGTACTCCTCCACCACGAGATTTATGACTATTCAGATGACTTCTATCGGTTCGGTATACGGCGTACGAAGGTCCAAAAAGCTGCGTTGAGATGCGATCATCCAGCCATGTTTCAGTCAGGACAATCAAATCAAACTCTTCTTCGGAAACAGACAAGAAGAAAGCATCTATTTTGGTCCTCAATCCACGCACATTTTGATAATAAATCCGGAGGTTCGAGGAACGTCGATCGCAGGAACTGGAAATCGAAGGGATTTCAGGTGCCGAAAGTTCAGAATTATCAGTATACTCGCCTGAACTTACAGGCCGGAAGCTCCCTGGACCAACACCGACCACAGGACCGGGACAATGGTGATGGCAGATGTTGATAAAGGGCACGACTGGGTCGGGTGGCGAGGGAACTTCCTCAATACCTGTTACTGGTTGTCCCGGATCCAATGTAGAGGCATCGAACAAAAAAGAGGATGAGCAGCAATTGCTAGAAGGTGAAGCATTGTCAAGTACCAGAAGCTCGTTATGACAACTATACTTGCCTGCTGTTGCAGGTAGGAAGCCCCTTTTACCAACACCAACTGTAGGACCGGGACGACGATTATGATGTACATTGTCATAAAAAATATTTAATCCACATCATATGCGTATATTACGCTGATGCAGTTTGTATGTCGTATAAGCGTATAATTAAAATTGATTCAGTACTACAGTAAATCGTGTTGTATGCTGAAGAAAATCATAAAACAGTAAATCATATTAGATCGTAATAAAGAACATATGACATCATATTGAAATGTCAATGAAATGCTTTAACATTGACAAGTTTAATTTCATAACAGCAATGTCTGAACACATACGGAAGAATAAAATAATTAAATTTAAAAAAAGTGGCTCTTATAGTCGATTACTCACAAAACATCGCAACCGCTGGAGAGAAGCTAAACGGATCGAAACAAATATGAACGAAACTCATAAGCAATTAACAGATGAAAATGGAATGTTGAATGAATCACCAAAACAAAACAATTTGGAATTTGATTGGATTGCAGGAATAGAGCAATTCAATGACTTCAATGATGATGGTAATTTATTTTTAATTTTTAATGATTTCATAATACGTGTTTAATTTCAATCGATTACAGGAAACCATAGATTTTTTATGGATTTACAAAAATGGACTGCTGAATATCAGCACTCCAAATTGCTGATGTTCGATGAAACATGCTTCTAATGAAACATGCAGATAATAATACAGACGACCGGAGTTCGAACCCACATCGGATCAGTTTTCACCAAACATCAATCTGTGCCATTTTAAACATTTATATTCCACTCCCAACACAAGTAAATTTAATAATTATTATTTCTACAAATATAAATACTCATATATAAAAATGGCGATTCGTGAGGCTATAATAAACATTTTACGAAAATATTTTGCGCCATTTTTTTTTCTATGTCTGTAATAAATCGTATATGAGTATGGCAAAAGTTGTATTAGGTGTGTTGACAACTCATGAATATATTCATATTAGATCGCAATTTAATATCAACATAATCGCTATTATAGTCGGTCAAAGTTGCATATTCATCCAAACTAATTCGGTAAGCAATCGTCATGTATGTATATGGCCTCCACTTTTGCATGCATATGCCAATTAGGCGCATTATATGCCAACTAAAATTTAGGGCACATGATGTTATATATACGCTTGTTATGTGATTTAATGTTTGCTGGGTAGTTATACTTGCCATATTCTAAGTCGCATATAAAGTGGAATTGGATTACAATGGTATTTTATATCGATCAAAGTATGGCATCGTGTATATCTAACAGCGTATAAGATGTGAAAAACACGATTTTATTCATCACGACAAATTAAGTCGTAATTTGGTATAACAAGCGTCGGTTTTCTTATATTTACTATCGTAAAATCAGTCTGATCTACATCATATATGTATATCTGGCCAATGCAGTTCATGAATCGCATAAACGTATAATTGAAATCAATGTAGTACTGCGAGAACCCCTATTAAATGCTGAGGAAAACCATTCACCGCTAAACTAAAGGGTGTGTCACATCAAATTGCATCACGGAAAAAACGCTGTAGAAATTCGCCCAGTAAACCGATCCTTTTGAAAATTTTAGAAAGTAAAATAAAAACTATTAAACAACTTTTGGCATTTTCTTTTTATTCATACTTCGAGCCCAAGCCCGTATGCTCGCACCTTCCTCTTTACCCCGTCCATAAGGTTCTGTACAACGTCAGTTTGTAGTTTTTTTTGAACAGAAATCCATTTCCTCTTGAAGTCCGCCTCCGATTTGACATCTTTTGGGTTCTTCCGGAGGGACTGCTTTATAATCGCCCAATTTTTCTCTATTGGGCGAAGCTCCGGCGCGTTGGGCGGGTTTATTTCCTTTGGCACGAAGGTGACCCCGTTGGCTTCGTACCACTCCAACACGTCCTTTGAATAGTCGCACGAAGCGAAATCCGGCCAGAAGATGGTCGGGCCCTCGTGTTGCTTCAATAGTGGTAGTAAGCTCTTCTGTAGGCACTCCTTAAGGTAAACCTGCCCGTTTACCGTGCCGGTCATCACGAAGGGGGCGCTCCGCTTTCCGCAAGACAGATCGCTTGCCATACCATGTACTTTTTGGCAAACTTGGATAGTTTCTGCTTGCGAATCTCCTCCGGAACGCTGAATTTGTCCTCTGCGGAGAAGAACAACAGGCCCGGCAGCTGACGAAAGTCCGCTTTGACGTAGGTTTCGTCGTCCATTACCAGGCAATGCGGCTTCGTCAGCATTTCGGTGTACAGCTTCCGGGCTCGCGTCTTCCCCACCATGTTTTGCCTTTCGTCGCGGTTAGGAGCCTTCTGAACCTTGTATGTACGCAGGCCCTCCCGTTGCTCGGTCCGCTGGACGAATGAACTTGACAAATTTAGCTTATTGGCGACATCCCGGACCGAACTTCTCGGATCACGTCTAAACTGCTTAACTACGCGCTTGTGATCTTTTTCACTGACGGAGCATCCATTTTTGCCGTTCTTCACCTTCCGGTCGATGGTTAGGTTCTCGAAGTATCGTTTTAGTACTCTGCTGACCGTGGATTGGACGATTCCCAACATCTTACCGATGTCCCGATGTGACAACTCCGGATTCTCGAAATGAGTGCGCAGGATTAATTCACGACGCTCTTTTTCGTTCGACGACATTTTTCCAAAATTACGAAAAATTGACAGTGAAGCATGGCCAACGTGATCTATACACTCTTATCTGATTATAAGCGAAAGCTGAAGATATAATTCCTAAAAATTAAATTTCTACAGCGTTTTTTCCGTGATGCAATTTGATGTGACACACCCTTTATATCAGATCGTAATTGAGGACATATAACATGATATTATGAATTTGACACAGCAAGATTCTTCTTCTTCATCTTTAATGGGACTGACGTTCTTAGAGAAACTTCGTCGTCTAAAGTAGTAGAGATTTCTGCCAAATAACACGCGGTAAGCTCTAGAGTACACTTCATATTGATAACTCAGACTGAATTCATTTCTCTTTCTCATTTGCAAATTGAGTTGTTGAGTTTACGTTGGGTAAACAATGGAGCCGTCCATTAACACGTTGAGCCCTGGTCGAAATAGGGGACCGACAATGAACTTTTCGTCAGGCCCATGTCGTTTCCAGCGAATCGATAGTGAGCTTTTCTAAATATCATTTTGCAACTTTGATGTTGTCGTTCTAAATGCCGAACGAAAAGTCTACTGTCGGTCCGGTGAGATCGGCGCAAAAAAGACGAAGACGCGGGGCTTAACGTGTTAACGCGTCATGTTTGACGACGAATGCGTGCGTTGTAATTCAGTAGCGAGAGAAGAATGACGTTCATGGAAGTAGTCCTGCACGAAGCGAAGCGACTGAGAGGAGAGTTGATTATCATGTTTCGTTTTTGAAAATGTTTGACTCTGCTACAGACGCATAAAGAATCGATTCCTGAAAAGATAGATCAAATCGCAATCGAGATCAAAGGCATTCAATTTTTTGTATACTTTCGAACTAATAATGCCTGTTTTGTTTTAACTTTAAATAGAACCCAACACAGACGTCTTTGGATTAGCTCAAGGAAAGAGAATTTTGTACTCAGTTGCGCTCTCACTCCTTGTACACACATGTGCTCTGGCGAATTAGCAGATCAAATGTTTTGTTGTCAGAACCGTTTTTGCACCGAGTTCTGCGCCGTGTTTTGCACCAGTTTTACATCGGTTACACCGCTTGAATCTGATTAGCTTTCTCTGTTGAATTATTTTTCTTCACACAAGCGTATACGGTTGGTATGGAGGCGCGCTGTTGTTTTTATGCTTAACTTAGAACGAGCGAAGACAAAACGGGCGCTAGAATTTGATATGTGTGTATAAAATAGTTATTGTTTAAAAATTCATCTTTAATTCATCAATTCGTCAAGTTTTTATCCGCTTTTGACCCATTCTCACCCCCATCGACGGTAAATCAAAAAGATCATTATAATGAAAAAATCGCGGATAGATCACGTCAGATTATTGTATAAATACAAATTTCGACATTCGACTGTTCTGAAACTGAAGTCCGAAACGAAGATACAGCTAATGTAGTTGTATGTATTCACCAAACTGTACTTTCAGTGTGGAAAACACCAACCATTTTTCAATTTGACAATTACATGCTAGAGCTTGGTTGTTTTCGACTTTTCCGAGCTACGGCTTGGACGCTGCCGCATTTGCGCAGACGCCGCTGGCATCTACGCGACAGCACATGTAAATAGAACATCTGGGCGGACAAAACATGCGCGTTCAATCGTGATTTCGCTTGCGCAATCGAAAGCCATTCTCTCTGTGCTACGTTTCTTCAGAACCAGCTGAGCTGTGTTCTGTGTGTTCTGGTTAAATTTTTGTTATCCAATTATTTGCACGCAGAGCAGCTGCAAGGATGTCAGGTTTTGAGGAAAACTTTCAAATTTTGGAATCTGAACAACTTGGAAGGTGTGTGCGTGGAATTTAGGATAATACCGATTTTGTTTCATGGTATAATTAATTTTTTTAAATTCAGATATGTTGTTGCCAATCGTGATTTGCCAAAAGGGGAGCAAATTCTACTGGAGGAACCATACGTGACTGGACCCTATTGGGACGCTGACATCAGTTGCCTGAGCTGCTTCAGGGATTCTTGCTGCACCTGCAGGTAAGTCCACTGTTTCTATTGCATAAATCTATTACACGTCCATTTGGTTCCCGGCCTGCAGCAAATGTAGGAAAGCTCCCCTATGCTACGATTGCACCGATCACGATGAAACCGAATGCAACTTCTACCAGCAATCCAGCCTAGACAAAAACTTTATCTATAATCATTTCAACGTTATCACTCCGGTGCGGTGTTTACTTCTGCGCAGAAGCAATCGTGCGCGATACGATGAGATGATGCGGATGGAGGCTCGTCTAGAGGAACGCAGTGGAACCGAGATATGGAACATCCACGAGAAATACGTTGTGCAACCTTTGCTCGAAAGTGGCGTTTTCGAAAATTTCGACGATCTGGCGGTGACTGGAGAACTGATACAGCGGATTTGTGGCATCTTAGATGTGAACACATTCGAAGTGCGTGGAAATGTCGACAGTCAGGGGAGGCAGATGGCTAACCTGGCTCGGGGTCTTTACCCGAAGACGGCTTTGATGACACATAGCTGTCTGCCGAATACAATGTTGTCGGTTGACGGGCACTTTAATTTGCGGGTGTATACAACCGTTCCGGTGAAAATGGGTGAAATGCTGCACAATAATTACACTAGGAGTTTGTTTGTGGGTTAGACGTGAGAATCGGAGGTGATTAGTCTAATTGAATATTGTTCACCTTCCAGGGCACATATGAGCGACAAACGCATTTAAGAGAAGGAAAATACTCCTCCTGTACTTGCGAGAGATGCTTGGATCCAACTGAGCTTGGAACTCATTTGAGCTCGATAAGATGCACTGAATGTGATGAAGGACTCTGTTCATTCTACCCCAGCGAGTAAGATGCAATTCATCTAGTTTACAAACTATAGTACGCTTTTCTCAAAAATGTTCTGCTGTTAAGTCCTAGATGGGAATGTAACAAGTGCCACAAACGTCTAAAGCGAGAGTACGTCAACGAGGTCCTTTGTGCAGCCCGTAGTGAAATCATGAGTTGCCGTGAGTAGCCAGTTTCGATGCACGTATATCATGATTTTAATATTTACTCCCCCTTTAGCCCTAGAAGTTCGCGATCTGGAGAAAGCCATCAGCAAACACTCGAAAACACTCAATCCACGACACGCGCTGGTTCTGGAAGCGAAACAAAATCTTGTCGCGGAACTACGGAACATTTGCGCGATTATGGAGCCGAGCAATGTGCCGAAGCAAGTGCTTAAACGAAAGTTGGAACTGTGCGAGGAAATTCTGGCTATTCTTCGAGTTCTGGAACCGGGTCTGTCCCGACTCGCTGGAATTGCGATGTACGAGTACCATGTGGCACTTGTGGAGCTGTCCCGCAGGAACTTTGATACAACGGAGATTAAATCGAACGAGTTATTGGTACGCAAACGCAAGACGATGGTCTACCAATAGTTGGTTTCTTCTGTCCCCATGAGTATGAGACCGACCTCACTACCAATAGTTAACGTGATCGAAATAATTCCAGGAAAATTTCATCACAGCTGAAGCCGAACTGAAGCAAGCGATCAGTATGCTATTATTTGAACATCCGACTACTCCGGAGGGACAATTGACGAAGCGAGCTATGCGCGAACTGAAGGATCTTCGAGAGGAGATAGCTGAAGTTCGAGCAATGATCGAGGATGAAAATATGGACAAGCAGAGTCAATATCGTAACCAGAGAAATAGTAACATCAACAATAATTATAAGAAGAAAATGAACAAACGTCGTTAGATGAACATGAACATGAACATGAACATTATAATGCTCATTCAGATCATCGTTATTAGTTGTTTAACAAGTGAAAAACCACGCGTTTCCATAATTTTTCTTCGCAGTTGTGACGCATGGTTACCTTCAATTTATTATCAGCATTCTCATGTTGTTATCTCACCGTTTTTAGACATCTTTTAGTAGCAAATTCGATCGGTTATCACAAAAATAAACAAGAGTGGAATACGGATACCCTGATTTCTAATTGTTTCTTTTCTTCTCAGCAGATTTCAATGGTTATATCCAGAGTTGCACTGTTGCTACAAATTTTATTTTGTAAGGTGAGCGCCTTTTTATATTTTCCAATCATACGGTGTTATATGACCTAGCAGAAGTATAATATGCTCATAAGCTGTTTCTCTCAGAGACTTCAAAGCTCAGAGAAACAACTTGTATGAATGAGAGATTCCATCAATCTATTCACTTCATGCCCACCAGCGAAGAGAAGAAACCGCTTTTCCGGTGAGTCTGTTCTCCCAGTATTCGAGCATTAATTCTCCAGTCCGGGCTCTTTTTGACGTAGGACTACGTCTTTGATTTCTATATAGGGGGGTCACTACGAAAAATGTAACGTTTATTAAGAGTTTTCAAATGCATATTACGCAGAGTCGTTCTTACGATATATGTTATAATATATACCATCAAACTGCAAATTTATCCAGCATTTTTTGACGTAGGACTACGTCTAACCGGAAGATATAGGGGGTGAAATGAAAATCTAGGCACTGAACAAGTAGGGAAAATGCAAGATTTGGAACGCTTATAACTCCAGCATTTCTCAGTAGATCGCAATGGTTTTTGCATCAATTGATAGGAAATATATCTACGCATCTATCATAACGAATAACATTTCATTTTTCTTGAGATAAATAATTGAATAATTGTGAAATATCAAGCATTGTCCAAATGCCCTATGTGCCCATTTTTGATTGGTCCATTTTGTGCTCCTCAAATCGTACCGACCAAAACGGGCAACCAGAGCAGCAGCGAAATACAATGAAGCACGATTGGAAAGGAAAAACGTCACAGGAGGGTTGTGTCCGAGACACTACCGCATAGTTGATGTAGGATTCCGTTAGGCTATCTGTTGATTTTGGATATGTTGGAAAAATTACATCGGTAAACTCTTTGATAATGATTTGGTGACCCTGAAAAGAGCCATTTGTTTGGTTGTTCGGTATTGTTTGTTCATTCCACCAGTGTTTACCGAGTGATGATGATAGAAGGATGGTAAACAGTCGATGGATGGCTAGATGTATCAGATAAAGGATGCCGAAGTGGAACGAGTGGTCTGCCATAGAAATGAAACACAGATTTCTGCTTAACTCGAGAACTAGTCAAGCAAATGGAACCAAATTAGGCATATGGAGGTTTAAGGGTACAATAAATGTTTCTATGATGGTTAGACTCTCCACCCCCCTCTCTAAGACGGAGTTACCATACGAATGAAACACAAATTTCTGCATTATTCATATTGGGCATATTGAGATTTTAGGGTGCAATAAATGTTTCAATGATGGTTAGACACTCCTCCCGCTCTCTAAGAGTTAGCCGTCATACAAAAGAAACATAAATTTCTGCATTACTCGAAAACTAATCCAGCAAATGGAGCCAAAGTTGGCATGTGAAGGTTTTACAGGGCACGAAACACAGGGTGAATACGCTCCTCCCCCCTCTCTAAGGGGGGCTGCCATACAAACGATTCACAAACTTCTGCATAACTCGAGAACTAATCAAGCACAATTCGGCATGTGAGGGTTTTTGGGTATGATAAATGTTTCTATAATGGTAAGACACCCCTCCCTCCTCTAGAATGTATTACACAAAAATATTACACATATTTCAACCAAAAATATTCCAACCAAACATGACAATTGAAAATTTTCGGAAAACTCTGAAGGAAAAAGTTAAATTCCAATATGTGCAGCGCCCCTTTATAAATAATTTAATATTACATTGCCAACTAGAATGTAAAGATGAATCCAATAAGGATTTTCATAAAAGAATGTCGGAATTTTCCATACAAATGGAAAATTCAATGAATCATAGGATAGGTAGAGATATAAGTAGAGTGGGTAGTAAAATCGGATAACTCTACCTGAGAGTTCAGTCGGTAGGAATTAGGGTAGATTAGGTTTCGTTAGGATGAATCAGAAAAATAAAGGGGAGTCGATCGTCAGCCAGGGAGGCGGACGGTAGTATCTCCTGGAGTAGAAAATCCAGAAAGTGTTTTATTCATAACTAAAAGACAGTGCCCTAGGCCGCCCGGCCAGGTTCGTTCATATGTTCTACAATTACATGGTGACAATGGCTGTTAGTCCATTTGATGTTTGCGCTAGCGAAATTGATCTTTGTTCGAAACTGGAAATGGGTTTTAATGTGATGAAACGCACTCCTACATCTTCTTCTATCTATACCAAAAAATTGATAGCTGGATGTGTTTGATAGGAGCAGAACTCGAGGAAGCAATTTAACGATATAGGGCTGTCTTGATTCTATCATATTTTATGTATAAAACATTTATTCCATGTAACGGAGAAACATGTTTTTTGCGAGTGGTTGAAAAATTTTGAACAAGAATAGTATCTAAAAAAATTTGAGTTTTGTTAGAAATACTAGGAATTTTATGGTGAAAGGTAAATTCAACGGGGTCGATTAGAAGATCAATCAATGAACAGTTCTGCGTTTGGACCCATGAACTTGTCATTGATATGAAGTTTCACGAAGCAACTAACATTTAAGTTACAAATTTAAGTTTTATTTGCAAGAATTAATCGTATCAATCACCTTACTTGCAATATAAAAATGCCCCCGACTTGCATACATTTGCCATGCCGAGTTCACCCGGGCACCTGGTTTAGATGTCTCTGTTAGGAACACTTTTCGGTGGGAACAAAAGCTCCTCCTACTTTCATGTATTTGCAATGTCGATTTCCCACAGGCAGCTTGGTGTTGATGTCTCTGTTAGGGAACACTTTTCGGTGAGAGCAAAAGCTCCCCTTCTATTATGTATTTGCAATGCCGATTTCACCCAGGCTGCTTGGTTTTGATGTCTCTGTTAGGGAACCGCAGCATGTGTTGTCAATGTCGACCAATCAGAAGAGGGTAAGATAGGGGTTGAGTTTTTTCAATTGTTCGATAGTTAGTTTCATGACATACATTATTTTCTTCAATATAAAAAATTGCTATGAAGTGCCGAAATCGATTGACGTAAAAATTTCATCAATCCATCATGAAATGATTGAGTAATAAGCGTTTGAAATTGGACAATATATGCTCGATATGCTCGATTTTCGATTTTCAATTTGTACCCCAATATGTTCCCGAAAGACGTCATCCTACGTCAAAAAATGAACGAAACATTGGTCGCAGTCTCACACATGCGTAAATCTCGAGCCAGCTAATCAGCTTAACAATCCCCGCTCCCCTGCCGTAACGATCATTCTCATCCAAACCGTACACCACATCACATCAACAAACCAACACAAGCAGTCATGTCTGGCCATGGCAAAGGAGGAAAAGTGAAGGGAAAGGCAAAATCCCGCTCGAACCGTGTTGGTCTGCAATTCCCCGTAGGTGTATTCGTCAATTGCTCCGCAAGGGTAGCTAGGCCGAGCGCGTTAGTACCAGTGCACCAGTCCACCTAGCCGCCGTTATATAGTTTCGGCAGCCGAAGTGATTGAGTTAGCTGGAAAAGGTGCTCACGACGATAAGAAAACCCGCATTCGGAACAGAACACATTCGGTTAGGTGGACATCAAGACAACAACAGGCAGTTGCAGCGAGTGGCGAGTGGCAAACGCAATCGCAAAACGGCATCAGGTAGCAGACGAAAAAAGTTTGTTCTTTATACAAACTGCTTTGGTGGCAAATCCAGAACAAGGCAGCATCGAGGGCGTTCGAAATGGTTTTTTTTGACGTAGAACTACGTCTTTCATTAAGGATGCCAAATCAGGAAACAGGTCACGTTTTTATGAAATATAGTTAACGTTAATAACTATTTTTGCCGCGAACGGATTCTGGCGATTTACATACTAAAGGGTGTGTCACATCAAATTGCATCACGGAAAAAACGCTGTAGAAATTCGCCCAGTAGACCGATCCTTTTGAAAATTTTAGACAGTAAAATAAAAACTATTAAACAACTTTTGGCATTTTCTTTTTATTCATACTTCGAGCCCAAGCCCGTATGCTCGCACCTTCCTCTTTACCCCGTCCATAAGGTTCTGTACAACGTCAGGTTGTAGTTATTTTCAACAGAAATCCATTTTCTCTTGAAGTCCGCCTCCGATTTGACAACTTTTGGATTCTTCCGGAGGGCCTGCTTCATAATCGCCCAATATTTCTCTATTGGGCGAAACTCCGGCGCGTTGGGCGGGTTCATTTCCTTTGGCACGAAGGTGACCCCGTTGGCTTCGTACCACTCCAACACGTCCTTTGAATAGTGGCACGAAGCGAGATCCGTCCAGAAGATGGTCGGGCCCTCGTGCTGCTTCAATAGTGGTAGTAAGCGCTTCTGTAGACACTCCTTAAGGTAAACCTGCCCGTTTACCGTGCCGGTCATCACGAAGGGGGCGCTCCGCTTTCCGCAAGAGCAGATCGCTTGCCACACCATGTACTTTTTGGCAAACTTGGATAGTTTCTGCTTGCGAATCTCCTCCGGAACGCTGAATTTGTCCTCTGCGGAGACGAACAACAGACCCGGCAGCTGACGAAAGTCCGCTTTGACGTAGGTTTCGTCGTCCATTACCAGGCAATGCGGCTTCGTCAGCATTTCGGTGTACAGTCTTCCCCACCATGTTTTGCCTTTCGTCGCGGTTAGGAGCCTTCTGAACCTTGTATGTACGCAAGCCCTCCCGCTGCTTGGTCCGCTGGACGAATGAACTTGACAAATTCAGCTTATTGGCGACGTCCCGGACCGAACTTCTCGGATCACGTCTAAACTGCTTAACTACGCGCTTGTGATCTTTTTCACTGACGAAGCATCATTTTTTGCCGTTCTTCACCTTCCGGTCGATGGTTAGGTTCTCGAAGTATCGTTTTAGTACTCTGCTGACCGTGGATTGGACGATTCCCAGCATCTTACCGATGTCCCGATGTGACAACTCCGGATTCTCGAAATGAGTGCGCAGAATTAATTCCCGACGCTCTTTTTCGTTCGACGACATTTTTCCAAATTTACGAAAAATTGACAGTGAAGCATGGCCAACGTGATCTATACACTCTTATCTGATTATAAGCGAAAGCTGAAGATATAATTCCTAAAAATTAAATTTCTACAGCGTTTTTTTCGTGATGCAATTTGATGTGACACACCCTTTAAACGAATCGGAAATTCCCTAAGATTTTTTCAATATGCTATACATTCGAATCCCCTGGTTTGTAAATGGTTAAAATTCATGAAAACTTTAAGCGTTTCCATTTTCCAATACATTTGTTCTGTCCATTTGTGTGCTTTCCCGAATACAGCTGTCAAAAACGAGCAACGAAGGGGAAATCGTAGGGTTTAAAGTCTCCGTGAACAAAGAGAAAGAAGAAGAATGAAAGGGAATACTTGCCTAGAGTATAAACAGTGGAATTCGCTAAGGCAAACTTTATTCCAGAGGTGGGCAAAACGGTTCACTTCAATGAACCGTTCACTGACCAACCGTTCACTTAGGAGAACTAGTTCTTTTGAGCAGTTCACTCACTCTTTGGCACAGTAGAGGGATATGTCAAAGCAAGTATAAAAAAGTGTGGGATGTTATGTAAGACTGTTCTGTTCATTCATAAAATGCTATTTATTAGCAAATAATTATTCTCCGAATTTTGTGAAAAATATCTCAAATCAAATATTGATTTTGAAATGTTGATTTAGTTCGAACCGTGATTTACTTTTCTCAGCACAAACTAGCTTTGTATGCTCTTCTTGTGATGTTTGGCAATAGCTGCTATAGTAAAACTATACCAAAACACGAACGCCTATCTCAAAATTATGGAGTACAATATGATATGATAGAAAAAATGCTTCATATCAGCGATCCGAATATTCATTTACTGTTTAACAAGACTGTTTGGGACATTTCGTTTTCGACTGTATTTTCTTGGGGAGGTCGATTTACATATCATCTTACTGAAATGTTAACTCAACTCAACTCTCAACTTGAAAATATGAAATTATAATTTTGTTTGATCAATAATCAAACAATTCAATTTAAAAACCATCGTATCCTGAAATGCTGCGTTTTATTATAAAAACGACAATACAGACATCTTATTTTTGTTGTTTCATGGGGCTATCGTTTGTTTCCCTTCGTTAATTTGAGGACCGTTCACCTTGCAACACCATTCATCTATCATTCGTTCGTTTTCTTTCCTCTTATACATCGATCACCCCACACAGTTCGTTCTGAACTGTATGCACAGTTCAGCCAGCGGTCAGTTCGTTCTGAACTGTATATACAGTTCCGCCAGCGGTCATCGTACACAGTTCGTTCTGAACTGGTTCTGAACTGCATACACAGTTCATCGTTCACCGTACACGGTTCGTTCTGAACTGAACTGTATACACAGTTCAGTCAGCGGTCAGTTCGTTCTGAACTGGGTATACAGTTCATATAAACTGTTGCCCAGTAGAAAAGAACGACCGTTCGTTCACTCTTTTGGGTGAATAAGTTCTTTTGAACAGTTCATGAACGGTTTGCCCATCTCTACTTTATTCGGCATCGGACTGTTGAGCAATTCAGATCACTTTGCTTTCGCTGCGCTTCTATCTAATACTTATGACAGACATACAGCTGTACTTGCGTTGTACTTCGAAAATTGTATGTCTGTCCCATGTACAGCGCTAGAACCATGCAAGCAACTCGGTACAATCGCTGTACCTGTACCGACCTATTTTTCCGCTGTACATGGCTACAGTTGTACTGTGCGCAACGCCATAGACGATTAGTGGTGGGTAGCATGAACAAAACGAATCAAAACATTTGGTATACATTCTTTTCATTGACTTTCTCTTGAGTTAATAACTCAGATTGGAAACATATTTGTTGTGTTCGATAGTTTAGACGCTAAATAAAAACCTTTTTCATTGAAATATTGGTGAAAATACAATGCAATAAATTCAAACTTCTGATTGTCAGTCTGACATGCGGTACAATGTACAACCAAAGTATGTGTGTCATGCTATCGTGGTACCTGTACAACGCTGTACACGTACAGCGCTAGTACAGTTGTATGTCTGTCCATGGTATAAGATTAGACCCCACCAGTGGTAATCCAACTTGGATATCGTCGTGTGATTTTTTCAGTTCGTTTTTCGCGTTATTCGTATCGTGTGTTTTTCTTTCCGCGTTATAAATTAGACGCATCGTGGTATGTGTGATGAGCACGAAAAAGGAAGGCAGGCAAAAAACGAACGCATTGCCTGGGCAATGAAATTTCGAGGCAAGCGTCATCTAATGATGCACGCGATGTTGGTGTAGTGAAAAGAGCTCGCATTGAATCGAATCCTCTCTGTCACCGTTTTTGCGCGGATATTGTCACAAAAAATTCACATTCCAGCAAAACAATGCTACTATTCATACCAGCAAGTAAACTAAGCAATGGATTAAGGACCAAAAACTTAATTTTACAGACTGGCCGGCTCGCTCTCCAGATTTGAATCCTGTTGAAAATCTTAGGGGAAATCCTTGTACGCAGAATCTACACCGAGGGAAAACTTTACACCACGATTGAAGAGCTCAAGGTCGCAATTTCTGAAAAATGGAAAAATATCGAGAAATCCGTTCAGCAGAATTTGGTAAATACTATTATAGTATAAATAGTATTCCAACACGAATTTTGAAGGTTATTAGTCGATATGGCAAGGTTACCAATTATTGAAATGTACATCAGCCGATCATTTTGAATTTTTCATTGATAATATAGGGTTGGGGAAAAAGAAATGTCGTATTTCTGATCGAAATTTGACGCTTTATTTAACATACTTAAAATTATCCAATTTAGGTCAAATATGCGCCGTTTTGTTCGCAAACTTGTTGCCATTTAGAAGGCAACTTCATTATCACCCCTTATAAACCCCCCCTCTCCTCCTTATTTGAAAAAAACTCAGACAGGCAGTTTTCGCAAGCCTCTTTTGAGGCCAACTTAGTATCACCAAGAGCGTTTTGCATGGACCGGAAGAGATGATAATCACTTGAAGCCAGGTCTGGACTATACGGTAGGTGCAATAGGACATCCCATCCGAGCTCCCGTAGCTTCTGGCGGGTCATCAAAGATGTGTGAGGCCGAGCGTTGTCCTGGTGGAAAGCAACACCATTCCTGTTGATCATTTCTGACCGCTTCTGGTCAATCGCCTGCTTCTAACGGTCAAGCGGCTCACAGTAGGGAACCGAGTTGAGGGTCTAGCGATAGTTGAGCAGCTCATAGTGGATGATTCCCTTCCAATCCCACCAAACACACAGCAAAATCTTATGGGCCGTCAATCCGGGCTTGACGATGGTTTGGGCCGGCTCACCGTGCTTCGACCACGACTTTTTTCGCTTTAGGTTGTCGTACGTGATCCACTTTTCATCACCATTCACCATCTTCTTCAAAAATGGGTCGAGTCACATATTTCAAAACCCGTTAGCTTACTCATTTGTATACTTCCGCAAATGGCATAATAAAAATAACGAAGCGACAGTAACATACATGTTTACTGTGTAGCCCAAATATTGAAACTTCAACCAGAACAATTGTGTTTACAAGCGTTACTAGGTCAACTCATTTCCGCGTGCGCAGCAAACTTCATAGAACGCTCAGCGCATTTTGCAAGCATGTATTCATTTATTTATGGTTTCGCAACTGGCGTACCATTCGCGCGTTTGATTGTATAACTATGTTTTGCTTACCATTCATTTCTGATTGGATGGGCAGTAAATAACTAAAGCTTCTAAGACAACTCCCACTTTCTTCTGCCATATATTTTTATTGTAGTACTAGATTTAAGGTATGAAAAATGAGTTAATAAAATGACGAACAGAGTCAGTTGTGAAAGGACAAGACTCGGAGAACAACTCTCGGGGAGACTGATTGCTCGTTGTCCGAAAGCCTTTTAAGCTCACTAAAGCTCCGTTTCAGCAGTGCATCGCAGGCGTTGATTCAGTCTAAAAGATTTTTTTTGCGTCAACTCGTGTGGCACCCATACATCCAGCTTTTTTGTGGAATCCAGTCCGGTTTCCACGACGATTGGCCTACCAGTACGGGGTGTATCTTCGACAGCCACTACACCAGAACGAAATCGATCAAACCAACGCTGTGCTGTCCGAATCGTTACAGTATCGGGTCCATAAACTAAAAGAATTTTTTCGGCCGCCTTCGTTGCAGTTCTCCTCGCAGGTAGTAAAAACGTAAAATATGGCGAATTTCTTGCTTGGTGGACTCCATCTTTGACGCGCTATAACTTCAGACTGAAAAGGACAATCACAACACTGTCAAAACGACACTTGTAGCACAGATTGTCGTCTTTAAATAGCCGTATAGTATGACCCGATGCGATAAGTACAACACAAGATATGTTTTAGTGTTGCCATATATTGACAATATACGACATTTCTTTTTCCCCAACCCAATATATATGCTAGAGCCAATATGAGCGAGCGAAACAGGAGACACATTTAAATGATAGAATATGAAAGCTTTTCGTACAGTTTGACAAATACACGGTCCAGACAGAGAAAGATATATTTTCGTCCATGTTCTTCTTTAACCTCTTGGAAAACATTTTCCAACTTCATTTTATGATGAGGTGTAATATTATCACGCTTCTATATAACAGCGCTGGCAGCCATATGGATAGCGTGGTCGTGTGAAACAGCTTTGCATTCCAGCCGGCCTTGGTCCGATCCCCAATGAGGTCGTATGGACTTTTTTTTTGGCACAATCCCAAATGAAATGAGAAAAGAAAACAGAAAGAGATGTCTGCTCGCATACATACAAACCATTTTTAAGCTTTTAAAACAGCTCATTATTTGCGCATTTGACCCTCCAGCTCACGGAATGGCATAATTTCTGCCAAAGCTGAAAAGTTTTCTGCCAACGCTAGTTTGGGTGTAATTACAATTGGATGATGTAAAGCAAAATTGTTGCATATTTCACAGCAAATTATATTTTTCTGTCATGCTTTATAATGAAAACTAGTTTGAGAGTACATACCATGAGTATATTATGTAGAAGTGTATTTTCAAATATTTTTGGCAACTCTTTAGAATTAACCAATCAGCAGCTGGTCCGAAAACTGGGGTGACATTGCGCATTTCAAAACGAGTAACTCGTTTCGAGATAATTCAAACTCGAATCGAATTGATTTTAGTATTATGTATCTTTTTCGAGTTATTATTTACAGTGTACTAGATTCCGAGCAAAATTTGTCTCGAAGAGAAATGTCAAATTTTCGGTTTTGTAAACAAAGCAATCTTCACGGCTATTGCAAATGTCAATACCGAAAACAAATTTAATTTGATATTATATTAGAATTGTGATTAAAAGAAAAGATTGCGAAATGTTTTTTGACGATAGCGTTAGTGAAGAAGAGAGTACGCTAATTCCACAGAGGCGGGAGTTGAGGGATAAAAGTGACTCTCTTTCGCTAAGTGAAAATTAGTGAGTTTGTCTTATATACGTTACCGATATAAATGATAATAATTATACTTTTGTTTCTAGGTTTCGGCAGTATATCAGACTCAGTCGAGAAGCATTTAAAAATATTTCGGACACAGCCGTGTTCCAAACAACTTTCAGAAGCACTGCTACTCCTTCTTCTTCTTCTTCAATGGCACTAACGTTCCTAGAGGAACTTCGCCGTCTCAGCGTAGTATTACTTGCGTCATTTTTTATTAGTACTTAGTTGAGATTTCTATGCCAAATAACACGCCTTGAATGCATTCTGAATGGCAAGCTCTAGAATACGCGTGATCACAGTGCAAGTCGGAGGAAATTTCTTTGACGAAAAATTCCCCCGACCAGAACGGGAATCGAATCCGAACACCCGGCATGTTAGTTATGACGCTAACCACTCGGCCACGGGAGCACTGCTACTCCTGCAGCTTTGGAATTAGCGGCCGTTTTGAATCTTCTGGCTTCTGGTCGTACCAAACCAATAGTTTCATCATTGTTCAATGAAAAGTTGCCACTTCTGGAAAGAAGCTTATGCGAAAAATGGATCGAATTGGATACAACATCGTTTAATGAAACAAAGCAATATTGCTACGACAAATTCAAGATACCCGGTGTATTTATGGTACTCATATACCCACTCTAAGGCCTACGGAAAATGAACAAATGTACTGTAAATGTGATGCTTAAATAAAAGTTGAAATAAAAGTATTGTATTTATACTCACATACTTGTACAAATAGACGTCAAAACCAAAGGAAATGCATTTTTTTTTCTATTATAGTGACTTTTAACACATTTCGGCTGGTTCGTCACTTTTACTTCCATTTTTGAAGAATGTCGGGAGTGAGAATTGAACTCGTGATCTCTGCGTGAGAGGTATTGATGTTACCACTGCGCCAAATCGCCTCCACAAACAGGAAATGCAATTGAAATTTTCTTTGATGTAAGGTTTAGTATTAAAATCAACGTTTCATTTTCCCATACGACGATCAACCATTTCTTGTCGAGACATTTGTTCTCGGTTCGAATTAAAAAAACTAGAAGTGTGTTATATTTTTGATATAACCGCAAGGTGGACGTAGGACTAACGTTGACTTAGCAATGAATAAGTAAGAAGCATATAAATTTTAGATATTGCATCTTTCGAATAAAGTGATTATCATACTTTTTCGTTTAGCCGGCAAAGAATTATTTACGCTCGACGAGGGAATCAATTCCTTCTTGTAAATACCCAGCGCAAGTAGTACCCACTCCCCAAGCCCCGACAATTGAAATCATTATTGATCCGGAACAGGATTATTAACACTTGAGAAGGAATGGTCTGCTTAGTCTTAATTGAACGAGTTCTCACGGTGCGAGAGTAGAGGTAGAAATGAACGAAAGCAAGCGTCATAGCGTCATATTGCAAACTCATCCGTTCGGTTCAGCTGCAGAAGAGAAATGGATTTGGAAAAGAAGAGCATAATGCATAGGCGTCTGAGTACGACCGTCGTTATCGCACATCGCCGCATCAACTGAATGTTTTTCTGTTTTCTAAGCAATTTTAAAGCTATTGAAACAAGTTTTCGGGTCAATAATTAACAATCATATAACTCGTGGACATTTTGTCTTTCGAATGAAATGATTATCATACCACTCCGTTCAGTCGGAAAAGAGGTATTAACGTTCAAAACCTTGCAGTCCAGCGTCACTCTCTCGTTTTCGAAACTTTGAACTTACACCCCGGTACAGAAATGAAAGACGTAGTCCTACGTCAAAAATGCTCTACTGCCGTCTTACTCATTTCGCTCGTTTCGAGCTCGCTTCGAGATTCATAATAGCAAAAGTGGTCGAAACGAACAAAAATCACTCGTTTCGAAATGTGAAATGCCAACCCTGGTCCCCCTATTGGCTGGTCTTGTCTTAGCATCGCACAAGCGCTTTTTTCGGTTGATAATTCAGGTAGTTCTTCGACGAAGCCGAAAAATTGATATGAATTCGTATGCTTCCTGTTTGTCTAAATTATGGTGCAATCAGTGCTATCAATGTTGTATTGATAACTATGAGCAGAAGTTTCTATCTGGACAATAATCACTATAATAAGAGAACACATCAGGGAAAATGGTTTACAGTAAATTCTTTACTTTCTACGACAAACTTGATTTAGAAACAATTCATCTCCCAGCAGATTAAACTGCATCGGATTCATCACTGGCGAAAATCTTCCCACGCACGTTCTTGAACTGCAAGCTCGCTGCGCAATCGCTACGTCCCTCCAAATGGTGTGAAGCATGGAACCGTAAACACCTGTACGAGTGAAACATGCGCAATCCGGGCAGCCGGTCGAGAAATAATGCACACGCCAGAGTATAATATTTTTCCATTTGTTGGACAGTCGTTCGTGTGAGTCACGACTGTTGGGGTGGAAATATTCACATTCGCCTCACATATTTTCTTCGGTATCTCGATCAAGTTAAAAGGTTGAAAATGGCGCGATTTGATGAGAATTGTGTGGTTCTCAAATCGGACTCCCTTGGAAGGTAGGCATGCAAACGATAGTCCTTATCAATTTCTCTAACTAGTAAACTGAATTGATAGATTTTTGGTGGCAAAGCGTGATCTCGCCAGCGGACAGCAAGTTATGGTCGAGGAGCCGATCGTCGTTGGACCGTACTGGGACTCGGAGATTTGTTGTTTGAATTGTTTCAAAAGATCTTGTACCATATGCAGGTGATGATTGATATCGCTGGCAGCGTATTATGGGGGTGGTTTACATATTCTCTTTATTAATAGAAAGTGTCGGAGAGCGCCACTTTGCTACGATTGCTCGAGTCACAGTGAAGCCGAGTGTGAATTTTATCGCAAATCAAATTTGGACATTAATTTCCTTTTCAACCACTTTAATGTGGTGACGCCGGTGCGGTGTCTGCTGCTGGCGGAAAGTGATCCGGAGAAGTTCCGCGAAGTGATGAACATGGAGGCACACTTGGAGGAACGCAGGGGGACGGAAGTATGGGACAACTACGGAAAACACACCGTTCAACCGTTGCTGGAATGTGGAGCATTCGAAAAGCTCGAAACGGATGTGCAAATTACCGAACAAGTGATCCAGCACATTTGCGGCGTTTTCGACGTCAATAGCTTCGAAATCAGAGGCTGTGCAGATGATCTGGATGGACAAGCGAGCAATACGGTTCGCGGTCTTTATCCCAGAACTGCTCTGATGACACACAGCTGCGTCCCCAATACCCTAATTTCGGTTGATGGGAGCTCCAGTCTTAGACTCTACACAACCGTTCCGGTGAAAGAGGGAGAACTGCTGTATTACAACTACACGAGATGTTTGTTTGTATGTTGTTTGATGGATTTTCAGTTATATTCAGCATGTGTAGACAATCGCAATTTTTTCCACTCCGCAGGGAACCTTCGAACGGCGGGCCCATCTGCGCAAAGGCAAATACTTCATCTGCACGTGCCCCCGATGTGAAGATCCCACCGAACTGGGGACACATTTAAGCTCGGTCAGGTGTACCGCTTGTGGTGAAGGACTCTGCTCGTATCATTCTAAAGAGTGGGGGAGTTTTTTTGCTTGAAAACGATTCTCTCATCATAAATCATTTCAGGTCCAAATGGAAATGTGAGAAGTGTTCACAAGAAATCAACCGGGAGTATGTGAAGCAAGTACTGACGGCTGCTCGGAATGATGCAATGACATGTTGTAAGTATTTTTACGATAATAACTCGATATTAATCCTGTGATTCAGAACTTTGATGTGAATAGAAACATTATGTTTGACATGGGTAATTTCTCAACTAGTTCAGGCGAGAAAATGAAAATTGCACGAAGCGACTAATTAGTAATTAGTGCGGGATAATTATGCGCAGCTTCTTTCCTTCGCACAGCGTTAAGTATAACGAGGAAAACCGAAGGAACATGAAGCTTGATTTTTCACATGCTTTTTGATGGATGTCTTACGATTATGTCGAGTTAAATTAACATTTTCTTTATTTTTTTCCTAAATGGCACAAACGCTCCTAGAGAAACTTCGCCTGCCCAACGTTGTGTTCACTTATGTTATTTTTATTAGTATTTAGTTGAGAATGTATAAAGTTACAGCCCCACTCGACTTGCGTACAAGTACATTCAGGGGTACACAAAAAATTTAGAATATTAAATTGTTGTCAATGTCATGAAACTTCGAAAAAACATACTATGTAATATGTCCAGTTTCATAAACTTCCTGACTGTGATTGGTTTACTAGAATACACCGGAGATGTTCTGGATTTTCTGTTGCTATATCTCCGTTGTTTCATAATGGATCTTGACTCTCCGGCCTGCATTGAACTCGTAATTAAATAAAACAACCTCATCGGATGGTTTGTTTCAATATCTGGTTATTGAGGTAGCATTTTTAGCCATTTTACCACTCTTCTTCAGTTTAGCTTCAGTGATACCCCAATACATTTTGATTGGACGGATTGAACGGATTTGGCAATTTGGGAAGGTTATTTCCTTCTCAATTATGTTTACTCCGTTATCGAGCGATACCACTGTTGCGTGTTTTTATTATAGTCCCAACTCGACAAATTCGGCCACAACTAAACGGGATCCTACCGGTACTTTGTTAGAAGTACGGCTCAACTTGAATTTTCCATCTCCGAATGTCATCTCCTTCCGTACGTACCTAACGTGAAAAAACGTTGGTGAATTTGACAAGTGGAAGAAAACTGTAGCATTAACAATGCAGGCACTTTTATTGTAAGAAATTGTAAGTTATTCGATTGTGGTTGTTAGAGTTGGAGTTTTTTTTTCGTTGATTAAGCAATCTTTTCGTGTATTGTGTGTAGCATTTGATGCAGCGAAACTGTAAGTTTGATAACAATAAATAAAATTAATTACATTTTAATTTTTGCATGTTGTGTGAGGTGACATGAACACGTTTCTGTGGGGTAAATCGGTCCTACATGCATTAGTCGACCACAACCGGCCAGAACCGTTTTTTCGCCTTAGCAGGAACTAAGAGATGGTCAATCACGTTTTCGCGATGCAAAATCAGCTATATGGTTTGACGTCACATGATATCCTGAAAACAGCATTTGAATTGGTCAAAAAAAATAAATTTACTCATCCATTCAATCTCAAAACTTGCTTAGCTGGAAGAGGTTGGTTTGCCGAGTCAAGGAGCATCTAAAATGTCGCATTCAACAATCATTTTCACCGAATATCTAGGGTGCTGTATATTGGGTAACGCCATCTTTTTGTACCATAAATTTAGTTGCTGAAAAAGTCACAGGAGGGTTGTGTCCGAGACACTACCGCATAGTTGACGTAGGATTCCGTTAGGCTATCTGTTGATTTTGGATATGTTGGAAAAATTACATCGGTAAACTCTTTGATAATGATTTGGTGACCCTGAAAAGAGCCGATTTGTTTGGTTGTTCGGTATTGTTTGTTCATTCCACCAGTGTTTACCGAGTGATGATGATAGAAGGATGGTAAACAGCCGATGGATGGCTAGATGTATCAGATAAAGGATGCCGAAGTGGAACGATATATGATGAGAACCGCCCTCTGTTATCCTAGACGAGATGCCTCTTGTTTTATGTATAGATGAAATAAAGAAAAAAAACTCACCAATCTAAATATATAAAAATGGATTTCTGTCTGTCTGTCTGTCTGATTCTTATGGACTCGGAAACTACTCAACCGATCAACATGAAAATTGGTATGTAGGGGTTTTTGGGGCCGGGGAAGGTTTTCGTGATAGTTTGAAACCCCTCCCACCTCTCTAAGGGGGGGGGGGGTCTGCCATACAAATGAAACATAAATTTCTGCATTACTCGATAATTATTCAAGCAAATGAAATTTGGCGTATGGAGGTTTTAGGGTTCAATGCATGATTCGATGGTGGTAAGACTCTCCACCCCCCTCTCTAAGGTGGGGCTGCCATACAAATGATACACAAATTTCTGCATTACTCGAGAATTAATCAAGCAAATGAAACCAAATAAGACATATTGAAGTTTTAGGGTACAATAAATGTTTCTGTGGTGGTTAGACTCTCCAGGAGGGGGGGGGGGGGGCTGCCATACAAATGAAACACAAATGTCTGCATTACTCGAGAATTAATCAAGCAAATGAAACTAAATTAGGCATATTGAGGTTTTAGAGTGCAAAAACTGTTTCTATGATGGTGGTGTTGGAGTAATCACCGACCACCTTTGCTATAAACCTTGCATTCCTATCTTTTATATTATTCTCAGTAGTTACTGCCAACATTGCAGAGACAAACAATGTAGTGACCATTAGATTTCTCTGCATGCATTTATATCAGTTGATAATTATATTCCGTTGAGTAAAGACCTGTTTAATGAGAAGAAGTGTCTTTCATTTGAATGCGGAAGTGTTCCCTTTCCTTTTCTTGTTCCGTTACTTCGCCAGTTCGTTTCGTGATAAATCTGCCCACAGGTGGGACTCTCCACCCCCCTCTCTAAGGGGGGGTTGCCATACAAATGAAACACAATTTTCTGCATAATTCGATCAAGCAAATGGAGCCAAATTGGTCATGCGAATGTTTTAGGGGCCACGAAACGTTTCCATTGTGAATAGACACTCTTCCCTTCTCTCTTTGGGGGGGGGGGGGTGTGGGGGAGTACTGCCATACAAATGAAGCATACATTTCTGCATAATTCAAGAACTTATCAAGCAAACTTTACCACATTTGGCATGGAGGTTTTAGGAAGAAACATTTTTAAGGTGATTCAACACTTCAACACACTGCCATAGAAATGAAACACAGATTTCTGCATAACTCGAGAGCTAGTCATGCAAATGGAACCAAATTAGGCATATGGAGGTTTTAGGGTGCAATGGTTAGACTCCCCCCCCCCCCCTCTCTAAGACGGGGTTGCCACACGAATGAAACACAAATTTCTGCATTATTCATATTGGGCATATTGAGATTTTAGGGTGCAATAAATGTTTCAATGATGGTTAGACACTCCTCCCGCTCTCTAAGAGTTAGCCGTCATACAAAAGAAACACAAATTTCTGCATAACTCGAAAACTAATCCAGCAAATGGAGCCAAAGTTGGCATGTGAAGGTTTTACAGGGCACGAAACACAGGGTGAATACGCTCCTCCCCCCTCTCTAAGGGGGGCTGCCATACAAACGATTCACAAACTTCTGCATAACTCGAGAACTAATCAAGCACAATTCGGCATATGAGGGTTTTTGGGTATGATAAATGTTTCTATAATGGTAAGACACCCCTCCCTCCTCTAGAATGTATTACACAAAAATATTACACATATTTCAACCAAAAATATTCCAACCAAACATGACAATTGAAAATTTTCGGAAAACTCTGAAGGAAAAAGTTAAATTCCAATATGTTCTACAATTACATGGTGACAATGGCTGTTAGTCCATTTGATGTTTGCGCTACGAAATTGATCTTTGTTCGAAACTGGAAATGGGTTTTAATGTGATGAAACGCACTCCTACATCTTCTTCTATCTATACCAAAAAATTGATCGCTGGATGTGTTTGATAGGAGCAGAACTCGAGGAAGCAATTTAACGATATAGGGCTGTCTTGATTCTATCATATTTTATGTATAAAATATTTATTCCATGTAACGGAGAAACATGTTTTTTGCGAGTGGTTGAAAAATTTTGAACAAGAATAGTATCTAAAAAAAATTTGAGTTTTGTTAGAAATACTAGGAATTTTATGGTGAAAGGTAAATTCAACGGGGTCGATTAGAAGATCAATCGATGAACAGTTCTGCGTTTGGACCCATGAACTTGTCATTGATATGAAATTTCACGAAGCAACTAACATTTAAGTTACAAATTTAAGTTTTATTTGCAAGAATTAATCGTATCAATCACCTTACTTGCAATATAAAAATGCCCCCGACTTGCATACATTTGCCATGCCGAGTTCACCCGGGCAGCTTGGTGTTGATGTCACTGTTAGGGAACACATTTCGGTGAGAGCAAAAGCTCTCCTTCTATTATGTATTTGCAATGCCGATTTCACCCAGGCTGCTTGGTTTTGATGTCTCTGTTAGGGAACCGCAGCATGTGTTGTCAATGTCGACCAATCAGAAGAGGGTATTTCCGTTAAGATAGGGGTTGAGTTTTTTTCAATTGTTCGATAGTTAGTTTCATGACATACATTATTTTCTTCAATATAAAAAATTGCTATGGAGTGCCAAAATCGATTGACGTGAAAATTTCATCAATCCATCATGAAATGATTGAGTAATAAGCGTTTGAAATTGGACAATTTTCACGATATGCTCGATTTTCGATTTTCAATTTGTACCCCAATATGTTTCCGAAAGACGTCATCCTACGTCAAAAGGAAATGCATGCTCTGATTGCAATTCTTCTGGGCTTCTGTCCAAGACACCTGCTATTGATCCCAGAACATTGTTACTGATTGAGATATTATTCTGAATTACTTTACATAAATATAAGTACCGTCGATGGGGGTGAGATTTTGTCAAAATCGGAAAAAGTTACTATTAGTAATATCTCGATAAATATCCCGAATATTTTTGAAGCTGAGAGTCGTTTTATAGGAGACATATTTTCACTACTTCCGATACATAATACTTATATGTAGTGCAAATAGTTATTATTTAATAATTCATCAAAGTTTGAGGTGTAGATAGCCACCAAATAACACCCCAGAAAAATATCATGCCCAGCATTATACATAACTACTCTGCCGTTCTACGCATAGTTGTTTCATGTTCCAAAATCACCTACTGAGAAAAACGTTTTTTCGCATATTTGTCTACCAAAAGCTTTAAGCATTTCAATTTAGCAATACACCGGGTTTTTTAGAAGCACTATACTATTGTTTTATGAAATGTGATGAGATCCCCTCACTGAATCAATCAAGCTGGATTACGCGTTTAAAAATTCATGGTGGGACTGTTATGCCTAGAATATCAACATGGGACAATTGAACTTGATGTTGTTTTTTGATATAATGGTAATGAACGATATTTTTTTTGTGTTTTTCCGAAAGATTATGCATAGAAACATCGTTTTATGAAGAAATGAGTGATCTGCAACACCTTCGCAGAATATAAATCTCATTATTATTAGGTATTCGCTAACGTGTTTTGTTAAAGTTTTTCTCATTTGTTTGAGAATTAGTTCGTTCTTCCAAACCAGAAATGAGTGAATTAGCCCTGCTGAAAGTCTGACATAAAATTCTTGCACTTGAACCGATTACATGGTGGGACAATCATGAATAGAATATCAACCTGGTACAATTGAGATTGATCTTTTGTGAATAAAATAATGGGAATAAACTATATGTTCTTTGTGTGTTTCCGTAAGATTATGCATAAAACAACGTTTTATGAAGAAAAGTGAAAATCGTCAAAAAGTAACATGGGACAACTATGTAATATGTAACCGCGAGTAATCGGTTACATATTACTAACATAGATAATAAGAAAAATTGTCAAAGTATTGGACTCCCGGCCCCGTGAGGCTAACGGCATGTGAGCCTTGATAAAAATATATATTTTGGAAAAAAAAAACTATGCGTTTCTTCATTCCATTATGATTAGTTTACTATTGCAAAATATTTTATGAATTGTTCGCTCGGTTACAGATCGTCTAAGTATCAACGACTTCAATCCACCATACGCTTTCACTTTTTATTTTTCAGTATAAATCAGCTCCCTATACAACTTACGTCCGGTTATTCGCTCCGTTACACTCCCTATTTTCCGTCAGTATACTGCCCAAATATACACGTTTGACGTGACCGCCAATTAAGTTTTCCAGTTGAAATAAGATAATAAAAATCACAAAACCCCTCCGCGAAAGTTAATATTCATTAAATAGACACAGATTATTCTATATAAATTGTTCACTGTCGTGATTATTGATTCAAAAACAAGAAAAAGGTGTCTCTACTACTAATGAAAATAAATCGATCGCTATCAGTTCATCTGCATGACTTTCAGAATACACGATTCAGCGGAGCAGTTCAACGATGTGAGAAAAATAATAATAAATATGGGTGGTAAACTTAGAATTTTTTTGAAAATGCTGATCAGAGAATATATTTTTGATTATAGATGTGAATGTATTTAAAAAAAATTAACGTGTTCACGTGGACACGTGGACCTTTACCCCCTTCCTCCTCACCGTGGACAAGCGTGGACATTTTCGAAACCCCTACCCCCTAAAGTTGTCCACGTGGTATGTCCGTATTACCCCCACCTTCCCTATCATCTGTACAAGCGCAACGAAAATTAATCTTGCACACTCGGCAGAGGAGGTGAGGGGACGGAAATGTTAAGAAGAACTTCAATTGTATCTTTGGATATCTTCGAAATTTCATGGAAGTTATGCATGAAATCAAAGAAATATTGACGTGGCCGGTGAATTGGATTCATTTTACCATTCGTGCCAAAACTATCATAGACTCGCTACCAACATAGAGGACCTCTTCCAGACATTTCAGAAAATGTTCTTCCAATCTTAGGGTAATAAAAGTAATAAAAGCAAAAGAGTTTCGCAAATTGGCCAGATGACGCGAGATGGTGGAGCGCTCGTGAGACACGACTCGCGCGACGCTGTGGCTGAACCACAGTTTCTCGTGCTGGTCATGCCGGATGTGGTAGTTGTGTTGTTGAACAATCATATACCGCCGTGGGTTTGACACTGTATGGCTGTACTGGTCGGGTGATTGTGTTAGTAAATAAATATATCGCGCAACTCTGTGTTAATCAGTCATTGTATGCGAGTGGCATGTTATTTACACCAAACTGCGACTCAATATGCGCTCCACCACGCTACGTTAGTGGCACGTATGAGTCGTGTTGGTAGTCTCGCGTTCGCTTACGAGCGCTATACGCTTCTCAATTTGCGCCTAGCCTAATAGTAGCAGTAGTGTCACCCTCTTCTGCGCCTATTGAGGACGGTACATTATGGTCTATCTGAATGCTTTTCTCATCTTTCTTCTATGTCAGTTTTGGTCTTCTGAATACTCCAAATCTGAAGGTCAGCAGGGGAACGCGAAAGGCTTGATCGTGCCTACCTTCTTCCCTGCGTTCAGCAAAGTCTTCAGTACATAATCAACTTGATTCAAGTACTTGCCTTTCAGCTCCGACCCGATATCGGAGTGACGAATCCCAGTGAATTACGTAAATCCATGATATTCATAGGATACATCACGAATCGTACGTCTTATAAACTCGCCATAGAAGACCTCGTAACTTCATTTCTTCGTGAGGACACCAACTGGACAACATCGTTGCTGGACGAGCTGGACAGCGAGGGATCGAGTGTCTTTCTTAAGGCAATGAGGGTGGAAGTGTAGCGCTGGAAGAGTAAAGTTTTCCAATGGCCTTTTTCAAGGCTAGAGACGAATGAACTGAAAAAGTTTAAAGTCTCTATAATTCATTACCTGACCCCCTGACCTCGTAGCTTGCGGATCCCGTAAGTTGTCTTTTCAGTAAATGGGCGGAGCTGCACGTCTATGTCCCCGTTAGTATCTTGAACAATCCGGGTACCTACGCCTGGCCGCTGACATGAATCGGCGTAAGCATTGAGATCATCCACGTAATATTACAACCTTTACTACGATTGGTAATAGTTAAAAGTCATATCTTCATCGGCGCCGTCGCCATACCTTATTTTATAGCCATGACCGTTTCGCTTGAGTGCTCTACTTAAAGGGTTCAATTCCAGACCAAAACACGCAGGCTGGAATATCCCCCTCTTCATCTACAGCGTTGCAGACTAAAACACAGTCTCTATCATCACTGAGGTGCTGGAGTGTACTCTACTGCCTATTCGCATTAGGCAGTAACTAATTTTTTAGACCTCACATATCCTGAAGAAATCTAGTGTGGTATGGAGTCATAAGTTTTTCGATGGTCTATATGGGCGATACTGAGGTTTTTCTGGTTCTGAATTGCTTGTCCGACTATGGCTTCGTCGAAAATGACCTGACCTGAAGCAGTTATGTTAAGGTTTTTTTGCATCCTTTATGCTCCTCTGCAAGAATTTTGTACTGTTCGTAATGAGTAGAAGTTTGGGCAGTTATGATACTGCTTAGAATTGATGGCACGAAATTTTGCTTTTGACCAGAAATCTGTAGTTGTGGATTGAAAAGTTTCTTCTCGAGTCATGAACCAGGCCATTTATCAAATGGAGTGCTTTCATGAAGGGTCGCTGCCTTTTCTGGAGCAGCATGAGGTTGGTTATCTTTTCTTGCCCAACTTGACAAACTGTCACTATCCAAACTGTGATACCACGGCAATGGCATTACTGTGGTTTCCAAAGAGTAAAATCCGCTTAATTATCCGTAATTAACGCCGTGTCGAACCCTTAAATCAATAATAACTTTTTTATTAAATCTTTGTTCACCCATTAGCTCTCGACATCCAAGAACTGGAACAGGTAATCAGTAAACACTCGAAAATCCTGAATCCTCATAATTCGCTGATCCTGGAACTAAAGCAAGCACTAGCAGGAGAACTTAGAAATCTCTGCGTGTCCTCGCATCCATCAAACATCCCGCAGAAAATTCTCGCACGCAAGGCTGAACTGTGTGGCGAGATACTGGAGGTGCTGCGAGTGTTGGAACCAGGAATTTCTCGCCTCACGGGAATCGCTCTGTACGAGTTCAATGTTTCCCAGTGGGATTTAGCCCGGAAGAAGTTCGAATCCAAAGCGATCAAATCGAAAGATCTGCTGGTAGGGATTTGACACCTGCTTAGCAAAAAGTTAGCATGTAATCGAAGAGAACGTCATTTTAATTCGTTTCAGGAAACTTTGACCAGTGCCGAGAATGGTTTGAAGGAGTCTGTCCGTATGCTCTTATTGGACCATCCATCCACTCCCGAGGGTCGGCTCTCGAAACGGGCGATGCACGAGTTGAAGGAACTACGGGGGGAAATAGCGCAAATTCGGATGATTATAGGCGACGAGAAAGAATCCAAATCGAAACAGTTTGTTAAAAAATCTGGCAAAAAACAATAGATAACAATGTCATTTGAACAGCTCTTCCTGATAATATCGATATTGAAGTTCGAAAATAATTTCCTGAATCTGGGTGAGAAGTTCGTAACGATTGTGACATTCGGCCGGTTTACAATATACGCAGTGTGTCAGCAGTTCTCGGAGATTTTTCTGTTCCGGATGGTCACCCGTGGAGTGTAGGAATCCATGCTCCCTGTTGCCGTTAACATTCTCGTGTAGCAACTAAAAATGAGCGATTACTTAAGGATTTGTGTTGTTTGCAAAGCTATTGAACCTTACCTGACAAACTGCAAACATGTTCAAATCACTATGTTTGTGGGAACACAGATCTTGTTGCACATAGGCGAAACAACCTTCACAGTCGATACGTTCGTGAACATGTCTACCTTTGTCTGCTGCCAATTTGTTACTTTCACTGTTCAATATAACCACATTATCGACATCAACGAAGGTCACTTTCACATCTCCGCCCGGAAGCATTTTAACGGCTATATTGTCCGGTTGAATATCTGTGAGATAGAATCTGAAATGAGTTGAATCAATTGTACATACAATGCTATAAAAATATATATGCCTACCGAAAATGACTATCTCCTTCTGTGAGTCGGTAGATGGCGTTGATAATCTGATTGGCGATTTCCAGTCTCAGGCGAAATGGACTGTCATAAAAATAGGCTAAGGAGTCCCCTTCGTAACTTTCTACTATTGTAAAACCACCTTGAAATATAAGCTTAGGTACGGGAAATTTCATCCTCGCGAGAATCTAGAATATATTTATTGAATGAATTTCTCTTTTATTGTTTATAACTCTGATTTACCTCGAGCATTATCGGTTGCACGCTGGTCTTCATCAATACCAATTTCAACAATTCAGGACCAGTGAACTGCTGCACAAACCGCACGAGCGTCCGTTCATCTTCCGGTGGGCAAATAACGCTTCCCCCAAAGGCTTCCTTGTCCAGAATTCTTTTGCGCAGAGCTAAAACGAATTCCTCACCATCTCCAAGCTGACAGTCGCTACGTTCTATTTTGTGTTCCTCGCAGAGCGCGGCCCGTAGCTCTTCCACCAGGCCCATTTGGTTGAGATTCTTGACGACTACCTGCCGGATTCCGTCCAGCAGAGCGTATGTGACACCATGTTTGTTGTAACGATTCAAGAGATTCAATGGATTGGTTCCATCGATGACGATATGATTTGCAAAAAAATCACAATCCAACGGCTCTGGAAAGCACCGTGGACACAATTCACGGGTATCATAGTCACATTGATGGGTGAATCGCACACCGTCTGTATCTGTTTCCATTGGAAAGTATCTGAACACGATGCACAAGCATAGTCCCATGCGAAGTAGATCGAAATACAGCCTTTTGGAAGACATCACGTACTTTAGGTTTACATCTGGGCGCGCTGGAAAGAACAATGAAGGAAGATACCTCAGATGATGGTTCCACTTTATATCCCTACGGAGTTTGGGACTGGACGTTTTATCTTTTGGATAATTGAAAAATTTCCAGAACTATCTCTTTTGCAGACATAAAGGGTTTGTCGCAGGTACAATCACAAAATATCATAGACTGGACCGTTTAATCTGATGTATCTGTTCCCAACAAACTCCCGGACAGACTGAAAATATTGATAAAAGCGTGCAAATGGAAACCCTCTCGTGTACACCAAGTAGATAATTGGAATGTTCATAATGTAAACTCTAATGCTGTAGGTTCTAGGGAATTGGTTTGTAAATCAATTTACGATAATATTCAAAGGCAAGGAAATTCCTCTCAAAGTGGTTCAATGTGTTGCTAGACCACTAATACAAGGTCTGTTCAAAAAGTATCGCGACTTTCGAATTTACGCGGGTTACGTATATTTGATTCCAGATTTTGTAGCATTTTGTTGGTACTCATGTCTCTCACTAATGCTGATAATTACGGCTATTTTGAATGTTCAGTTAATTTTCGAAAACTGCTTTTCTTACACGCGTTTTGGTTCATCTACGATTTTTGCCGAACCATGTGATATTTTTATGATTTCGAGAGAAACGAACTTGAAGTTCAGTGTTTGCTATCTTCGAAGCTTTCAATTTTACCGTAAAAACTGTAAAAACATCAAATATCATGTCCTAACCAAACAGTTTTTTGGCTTCCTATGCGTACATGGTTCACTCTGACTGAATCAATGAAGCACTTTTTCAGACTTGGATCACTATGACTGAACAATTTCGAAATATTTTGACGTAGGACTACGCGTTCCATTTCTGTACCGGGGTGTGAGTTCAAAGTTTCGAAAACGAGAGAGTGACGCTGGAGTGCAAGGTTTTGAACGTTAATACCTCTTTACCGGCTGTGTAAGAATCACTTCATTCGAAAGATAAAACGTCAAAGAGTCATATGATTGTCATTTATTGGTCCAAAAAATCTTTTAAATAGCTTAAAAATTGCTTTGAAAACAGGCTATTAAGATCATAACAATCTAGCTCATTGAGGATGATTGCTTTTGTGGTGATCGGAATGTGTTCTCGAACACGGACGCAAAATTAAGGCACCTAGAGAAACCGTTATCGCGATGCAATCGTATCCAAGAGCATCAGTTTCTGTTTTGCTTTCGCATGGGATGGTTATGAAGGAATGTTTGCTTGTAATTGCAGTCGAACGAAGGAAGATTTGCGCATTCGGTTTGTAATAGGTGTACATTTGTGTATGTAGTTTTTGGCATTATTTCGTTAAGTATTATGTATTTGTTTCAATGTTGTACACACCGCCAAGAATACACTGGACGCACTGCTGACCCCACGATCCGGATTCAAGGTTCCCGACGAGGACTGTTTCCATCGAAAAGGAGTGCTAAGCTTCGAGAGCACTCCGGGCATAGCCAACAGAACTAGTTTGTATTCAAACCGTAAGTACCAAACCCCTTTAAAACATGCGCATGTGGGTGGGTATTTTCTGAACGATGGGAAGAGTGATCTCCAAATTAAAAAAAAGTCACAGGAGGGTTGTGTCCGAGACACGATCGCATAGTTGACGTAGGATCCCGTTATGTTATCTGTTGCATGCTGATTTTGGATATGTTTGAAGAATTACATTGTTAAACTCTTCGATAGTGATTTGGTGGCCCTGAAAAGGGCCGTTTTATCTGGTTGTTAGGTATTCATGGTTCACTCCACCAATGTCCATAACCAAGTGATAATGATAGAAAGATGGTGATTAGTCATTTGATGGTGCGTATCACGATAGAAGATGCCAAAGTGGAATGAGATATGATGAAAGTCGCCCTCTGTGGGCCTGGACGTGCTGGCTCCTGTGTTATGTCCAGACACCTAGGATTTGAAATCTCTGTTAGGGAATACATGTCGGTGGAAACAAAAGCTCCCCCTACTTCCATGTAATTGCAATGCCTATTTCCGCCGGGCGGCTTGGTTTAGATGTTTCTGTTAGGGAATACACTTCGGTGGGAACAAAAGTTCCCTCTACTTTGATGTGCCGATTTTTCCGTAACTTCAATTTCGACCAATCAGAACGAGGTATTTCCGTTTGGAGATTTTTTTATTGTTTGCTAGTTAGTTTCATATGAAATATTATTTTATCAATTGTGATGAATTGTTATGTAGTGCTCAGATCGATTGATGCAAATATATCGTAAATCCATCAGGAAATAACTGACCAATAATTGTAAGTACATGAGCCGCCGCATGTGCCGTCAATTTCGACCAATCAGAAGGGATTTTCCGTTAGGATAGGAGTTGAGATTTTCCAATTATTCGATAGTTAGTTTCATGACATATAGTAATTGATTCAATGTAAAAAAATTGTTATGCAGTGCCGAAATTGATTGACGCAAAAATCTCATCAATCCATTATGAAATGACTGAGCAATTAGCGTTTGAAATTGGACAATTTTCACGATATGCTCGATTTTCGATTTTCAATTTGTACCCCAATATGTTCCCGAAAGACGTAATCCTACGTCAAAAACGACGATAATGAAGCAATGGAGACGCAGGTGGCACACAGTAGGATGTAATATAGGATAGGGAAATATTTGTTAATAGAAGAATAAATGTTTGTGTGATATATTTGCTTTAGTTTTTTTTGTTTGTTTGGAGAAACTGTTTGAGTCTCGGATCATTCGTTCGTGAATATTATTTGTTGTTGAATCTACGTTTGAATCTCACTCGTGTCTCCAAAACGGGAAGTGAAATTTGGACAGCAGATTATTTTAGTTGTGTCTTTTCTCCGAGAAGATCTGCGGATTTCCGTTAGACCTCTTTGTTGTCGGCCGGGTCAGAACGCGGAGAACAATATTTTGAGAAGAGTCACTGTTCGAGCGATTCCAATTAAATTTTTCGAGACCAGCTTGGTTCTTTGCCAGGCAAATATCGCGCGAGTGGTCCTCAGTAATGCTATCGTATCCAAGGGCATCAGTTTCCACTTTGCTTCCTCGTGGAGTGATCATGAAAACTTTCGTGTATTATTCTCACGAGAACAAAATAGAATTATGTATCAAACTTCATCAGTTGCTTTTGCAAAACTACGCCAACCCAACGGTTCTTTTCTGGACCACCAACAAGTTCGAAATAGTTGAATTTCATATTAATAACAATTCCATACACATACTCATCCACTCACACACTAACTAGGAAAACTGTCAGCAATCTTTAGAAATAATTATTCATTCATTCATTGAGATTTGATTCAGATGCAATTTTAAACAAATGATTACAGAACCAGCGGTAGTCCTACGTCTACCTTGCGGTTTATCACAGAAATATCCCACTTCTATTTTTACAATCAGTTAACTTTTGTGAGTCAAAGTGTGTACCTTTCTGTTATTCTGTTATGTGAGGTTGGAACTGTGGAAAGTCTCTGCCATCTACTACAGGCATGAATGGGATTGCACGGCTTGCATGTTAATGCATATACTTCCCATTTTCAATTATATTCGGTAGTATTCCTCAAAGGAATCGTGAAATTCGAATTCATTGTTGTTTATCATTTCGTTCTTGAGTTATGATTTTTTAAAGTTAACCGATGGTCCGAAAAATAATTTTCACTCCAAAAATGACTTTTTTCAAAAATTAATTACTTTTTAAATGAACGACATATCAAATTGTAGCAAAGTCTAGTCTTCTATGAAAAATATTACACTTGCGAAAAAAGTTGATTTTTAGTCAAATAGATCTAGTCTAGTCGCATAGGAATATTTAACGAAGACTAAAGTCATGTTAAATTTGAGGAATCATAACTCAAGAACGAAGAACAACACCTCTCTGATTTTTGGATATGTTATGTACAGAAACTTCCAAGAGAAATATAAAAAATGCGTTCTTGGTCCCGAGACCATGTAAACTATAATAAACAAAAACAATCAATAATAACGAAAACAAAATCCTTTTTGTTCGCAAGTATAATATTTTTTCGAAGGGCATTGTTTTCATTTTGACACGTCGATCATTTAAATCGGTCCAGTAGTGCAAAAGTTATGAAATTTTGAAAACAGGCATTTTTGGAAAAAAGGGAAAAATAGATTTTTCGTACCACCCTAAAATGGAAACGGGGACCCTAAAGAAAAGATAGAAAAATACGAGTCTAATATATTACGATAAGGAACGAAACTATCACTTTTTACGAAAATTTGAGAACCATTATATCGGTTTAGCATGGAATGGCTGTAGGGGAGGTGGGAGTAATACGGATATGTATAGAAGAACTTCAATTATATCTTTGGACACTCTTGCTTTCCAAAACATAAATGTATTTTCGTGCAATTCAATATACTGCTTTTCAAATTAATCCACCAAATGTTTTAGAAAAAGTGTTTTTCAATGTTTCTTACTGAAATTAAAACAGACCGAAAAGTAGAACATTTCTGTCGATGCGGGTATACTGGAAATATAGTGGAGGGAATATGAACAGGTTTGTAATATACGAAGCGTAGAGGTTTATCGCTCGCGAGAGGAATAGTTTCGCTCTCTCTCACTCATAGTTTGTTTTTCATGCAACTGATATAGAACCAGGGTTGACAATTGCATTTTCCAAAAAACTGGAAGGAAACTGGGTCCTATAAAACCACTTTTTTACGAAAATCGGGTTTAATTTACCTGAAATGTTTTTTGTCATCCATTCCAATAGAATTTCTTTCAAAGCTTCGTGCATTTATATGCAGTAATAAAATGGCGAAATAAACCATTAAGTAATCATGTCATTTGAATAAATTAAAATGACGTTTCCCCACTCGAACATTACTGTGAAACAATATTCGAACACCTTTTTTCTAAAACCTGTAGAAATAACGGTTTTATTCAGGCAAAACTTAAGTTAACTTGTTCATGGCCATAAAATCGCTGATAGAAGATCGTCGCTAAACTGCGACAATCGTCCCACAATATTATTCCAATACTAAAATAATTTTTTATTACTTTTTATTATTTTACTATTTTTAATAGAACTAATCGAGGGATAGGAAAGGCGAGGGAGGTATAAAGGTTATCATATCTACAGATTTTTCAGTCTTTTTGAAACTAATAATCTTTGGTAACAGATAATAGATTTTTGGGATTCATACAGATTCTACAGTATTTTTTCAATGACGTTCCAAATTGAGTTATGGCTTGATGTCAATATTTTTTTCCCATCTCACCTATTTTAATCATTTAATCATTTGTTTCACTTTCAGTCAGAAGAGTCATTACATTTTGACATGCAAACTCATTTCCAGCTGTATTTGACAATGTGGAAGATAGGTCAGAACTTCATCTATCGGATTCTATAGCAAACTCAAATTGGAACGTTGTTGCAGTTATGATGCAGTTATGACCAAAAGAGAGCATCGATATAGAGAAATCGATGATGTTACTTACACCCCTTTCATTTTGAGCCCCTCAAATTATATTAACTCCATTAATGAAACATTGAACCTCAAGCCTTGATTGAATTCGTCCGCAACAAGATGGCTCTTGCTGGAATCCGTCGTTAGACATAACGTGTAGATGTTCAACAACAACCGAAACCAAATAGTGAAACTAATTTTGAATCATTTGAAGGACTCGATGACCGAACCTGTTTTTTTCCCTATTGATTGTTTAGTTGAACAAAACAAACTGAAACACCCAAATTCACTCAGATTAATTGGGAAACCAGAATAAACTTTCTCTTACGAGCAATATATGTTCAGAATAGTGCACAAATCTAACAAAGCAGGATTTGACTTTGAAGATTATGAACATCATCTGAAGAGGCCAAGTATATCTACATCGATGTTGAAGTTCTATAAACAGAATCGTCAATCGTGTCAACGACGAAAGCTTAAAAAAATTAAATTTAAATAAAAAAAACATGCCAAACTAATATACAAGCAAACCTTTTTTTGTGCGGGGGATAGGGACCGCATAAAAAAAATCGCATGAAAAACAATCGTGCGAAACTTCACCAGTTAAAAAATCGTGTTCGGTACACATTTTGAAAAAAAACTTTTTCCACGCCGTTCACCGTTCAATTTCCTTTTGTTTCCCTGCTTTGCGACGGGACAGTTTGCCTTTTCGGTTGCGCCTGGCTGTTTTGTGTTTTTAGGCGGCTCGCACACCGCAGCAATAAGCAACTAGCAAACTGCAGTACACAATATGCAACAGGAAACATATTTTGTTGTTCTTCGCATACCAGAGCAATAAAAACCCCTGACATTATGCAAACAATCGCCTTAATGTACGAAACTTGTCAAAATATGAGCGATAAGTTGCTATTCAACCGACACGCCGTGTTGCTAGCGACATGTGTTGCTCTGTAAAGGCGACAGCGATATCGTATTGCGTCGGTGTGCGAGATCAACAAAGATTAAATGGAAAAATCCATTGGTGATAATATTGCTTATTGCATGTTGACAGTTGCTAGTTGCTCATTGCTCCGGTGTGCGAGCCGCCTTAGTTGCATGTCGAAACTTGTTCCTGTTAGACATCATGTCATGCAAACACTCAGAACAACTTAGAGCATTTGATGGGAGGAAGGGAATGATTTCAGAAGTGGATAATTGAGACGCAAATATGCTTTTTTCGCACTGAAATGCATATAAACCATCGAACAGAACTAAATGGACGATAACTTCGTAAAATATGCTTCTTATCATATACCGCACAAAAAAATCGTTCAAAAAACCACATAAGAACAGAAAACCGCACAAAAAAATCGCACAAAAAAGACCGCACAAAAACAGGTTTTACTGTATTTAGAATGAGGAAATTCTATTAAAACCTATCCTTTTCCTAAGCATATGACCATATGCTATGATATGTACTGATACTAAATGATAGTAAATCTAAGATTAGTTTTCGAAACTGTTCTTATAACATTTAATAAAGATATCAATACAGATTTCCCGAGAAAAAAAAACCTAGATGGAAAATTTTTTCAGGTCAAAAATATTAGGAGGAATGTTTATATATTGTGAATTTATTTGACATAAAATGGTTCAAACTGAAGCACATATAAAAAACAGGATAGAACTGGATGATTTTATTTTTGAAACTGAAAGATTTCAGGATTGTTCAAATATTATAGAATAATATGTAGAACGGGTTCTCATGACTAGAAATTTGAAATTCAAAATGTAACTATACAAACCGACCATCTGTCCGTTTTACACGCAGTTCCCCTACAGTCAATGATACAAATTCTGAGGTCAACAAACAATGTTAAGACATGTTGGCTTCTGATACAATCGGCACAATACAATACATTTCGATTTAACTAACAGGTGATCTCTGGTTTGCTCTTTACCACTCAATTTATGCCGTAAACCTTACTGTTATATGAACCGTTGCGGAATTCGATAGAAAAAAACAACAAAGGTCACGCTTTTTATAAAACGTGACACGCATTCATAAGGCACACAGAAGATCACGTTATTCGGATACGACATCGCCCGATCGTGGGACGTAAGGAACACTTTATTGAAGCAGAACAGCCTCTCTCAAGGTTAATTTTGTTTTGATTCGAGTTCGGTAAGCGAACCACCGTTATCACCGTAGTCAACGGTGTGTGGCTGGCTTATGTTCTCTTCACAAACACGTGTCGATATATCACTTGAGGCCGCAGAACAACAAACCGGCCGGCTATACAAGAGATTGTGTGCGAATGGGTCAATGGTTTATAATGGAATTATGAGAGACATGGTTGTTCATTTAAGTTAATGTTAAGTCGTGGATAATTCAACTGTTCATATCTTGTGAAATACAAATGGGGGTGCTCGTAACCAAATAGTTCCCTTCTAGTGAAAATATTACCCACACTGGTGAAAAAATTAAATATTACCCACATAGACATGAACGAAAATTCTTCCAAAATGTTTGAACAGTTATTGGGTGTGCAATTAGATTCATTCAGTTTTTTGCATGAAAAACACGTTTATTTGAATCATAAAATGGATTAATACATTATTCAAATTATTGGTCATCGCTAACTACTACTTTCTCTCATCTTTCAGGCAATTTACGGATTCCATCGCGAAAATCCGCTATTTTCCGTATAGTTTTTAACTCGAACAGCAACATGAGATTCAGCTATGTTATAATGGAATATTTCGACTCATGTCTAGTTGCATAATCTGGACGTTTTTTCAACAATAGCTCGCTTTGAACGGATCATTTATTGCTTGTAGTAGTTTCCATTGATCGTTGAACAAAACCTGGCAGCTAATTTTGTGGATTGTCGTAGTGAATCCATTTTTCGTCCCCGGTAACGATTTAATGCAAAAAAGACTTTCTTATGTGTCAAGCAACATTTCGGACATGCAAAATCGCCATTCGGCATCCCTCGCTTTCAAGTCGTATGGAACATTATTCCCTCGCTTTTGGATATATTCTGCGGCTTTGAGTCGTTTAGATGCTCTGTTTGCGTTTGACAAGAATCTTGATCGAGTAATGTCTCTAATTCTTCGTCTTCAAACTTTTACGGTTCAATCGAACGCTTTTTATCTTTAACACCAAAATCACCACTTTTTAATCTTCCAAACCATTTCCTATAAAATCTATCCAATGGTGCAGAGTGACCATGAACTTCCACGAGCATTCGATGCGCTTCAGCTGCACTTTTCTTCCAATAGAAACAGAAAATCAAAACTTCCCGCAAACGGTGCTTCTTTTCAACGAAACTCGACATTGTCAACGCACTAAAAATTGAACCTGTGCAAAAATCAAAGACCTGTAAACAATCTTTGGTTGACAGCTGTCGACATTTCACGCAAAAATCAACTATCGCCGTCGACTATTGATAAAGCCATCTTGTGGAAACAGAACGAATTAAGTTGCACACCCAATATTTTGAAGAACTTGGCACTAAGAGCTGAGAGCTAAAGAAACATGGGCCATGTCAAACCGATATAGTGGTTCTCAGATATTCGTAGAAAGTGGTAAATTTGATGTTTGCCGCAAAATGTTAGACCCGTTTTTTTATTTTTTCGTTAGGATGAGTAATTTAAGGTGGTCCGAAAAATATTTCTTTTCCACTTTTTCCCAAAAATGACTTTTTTCCAGAGAGGTGTTATTTTTCGCTTTTGAGTTATTATTTTGCAAATTTAACATGTTTATAGTCTTCGTTCAATATTCCTATGTGTCTTGTCGGACCACCCTAGAATGAAAAGGAGCATACTTTCAAAACCGCACACCCTTTCAAAATCGAGCCCATGGGACAGACGGCAGATGATTTGCACTTATGCCCTGAAGAGCGAAACTTTCGTGATGACACTAAGATTGGGCAATCTTGGATCGATTTTCAGAAGATCGATCTTTTCCATTTCGATTTCCGATATTTTGGACCGATTCAGTGTACCCGGGAAAATCGTGAAGATCGATTTTTTCTCTTCGATTTTTTCGATCTTAGAGTTTTTTCCCAATGTACAGGGTTTTCCATTTCGGGCTTCCAAAAGTATACAGCCCTGCGCTGGCAACCGTTTGACATAGCTGTCAACCAAAGCGTCATATCGTTAGTTGAATGTCTGCCATTTTACAATATGGATCGTTTTAGCATCGCACAACGTGTTAATTTTGTTAAATTATACTATAAAAATGATGAAAAACCGGCAAATGCTTTTCGAGCATTACGGACGGATTTTGGTCGTCATGGACGGCCTACAGAGCAAACAATCGTTAATGTAGTGCGTAAATTCGAACAAACTGGATCCGTAGCGGATATTGTAAAACCTGTGCATCATCGTAATGTGCGTTCGGCCGAAAATATTGCTGCTGTTGCTGCCAGTGTGGAGGATGACCCGAATGTTTCGATTCCACGGCGTGCTCAGCAATTGGGCTTGTCAAACACATCATTGTGGCGAATTTTGCATTTGGACTTGCACCTACATCCATATAAAGTCCAACTGGTACAAAAATTAGAGCGTGGTGACCATGGAATGCGTCGGGCATACGTCGATTTGGTGAACGAACAACAGCAGCAAAATGCTGAATTTTCGCATCAAATTTTCTTCAGCGATGAGGCACATTTCGAGCTCGGTGGCTATGTGAACACCCGAAATTTCCATATATGGGACTCGGAAAATCCCCACGTGATTGTTGAGAGGCCATTGCATCCACCAAAAGTCACTGTTTGGTGCGCATTATGGTCTGGTGGGGTCATCGGGCCGTATTTCTTTGAAAATGAGGACGGCGAGACGGTAACTGTGAATGGTGAGCGCTATGGCCGCATGTTAACCGATTTTTTTCCACAAATTGAAGATATGGATACGGATGACATATGGTTTCAGCAGGACGGCGCCACGTACCACACAACACGACCGAACATGGCCATATTGCGAACGAAATTTGAGGGACGCATAATTTCGCGTTTTGGTGATGCCAATTGGCCATGCGATTTGAACCCGCTAGATTTTTTTTTTGTGGGGTTATGCGAAAGACCGTGTCTATGCCAACTCTCCGCAAACTCTTGAACATTTGAAAGACAACATTCATGAAGTTATGACCGAGATACCGCCCCATATGTGCCGAAAAGTCATCGAAAATTACCTGTTCCGGATCAAGGTGTGCGAGGAAGCCCTAGGTGGACATTTGAATGATGTTGTATTTCACACATAATGGCATAAACCAAACTTTAATTTGAAATAAAAGTTTCATCGAAATTCGAATTCTAAGTGTGTTTTATTTCAATTTACTTTCGGAATTTAAAGTTGGAAAACCCTGTATATAAATTTTAATCTCACCAACTGTAAAATTTTATAAACATAATGTCAACATTTGGACAGCTTTTAAGGATGTCAAATTAGTGATAATGAATAGAATGGAGCGATCTTGGATCTATATTTAGAAGAACGATCTTTTCCTCTCCGATTTCCGATCGATTTTTTCTACTCCAAAAAATCACGAAAATCAATCTTTTCTTTTCGGTTTTCCGATCTTTTTAGTCGTAGAAAAAAAAACGCAATTTTTTTCAGTGAACATCGATTTTAATCTCACCAAAAACCACTTGATAAATTTTAATATAATAACATTGGATCCCTTTCAATGCTTGGCCTCATCTATCGCCGGACACCAAGCAGGAATGTATTTAATTCTTGCATGTAATATGACAACACAATACACAAAATGGAATTCACATGCGATTCTACTTGAATGCAGTCCTGGTTTTCGATTATATGTATCGCAAAAATTATTAGTTTAGCGTCTTCCGCCTTGAATCTTTCTTTTCAAACATATAGAATAATTATAACCCTTTAGATCTACACAGTGTCGCAATTCATCGAGTTTTATATTAAGCCTTTCCTTAGGCACAGCAATTTTTGTTCATACTAAGTACCGCTATCTATTTTATTAATTGGAGTACCATTTTGTTTCGTGAACAGGTTCACGAGACATTAAGATTGCTTTACAAAAAAACTAGAAGTGGGTTACATTTTTAATATAACCGCAAGGTGGACGTAGGACTAACGTTGGCATAGCGATAAATAAGTAACAAGCATATAGATCTGAACATTTCATCTTTCAAATAAAGTGATTATCATACCACTTCGTTTAGCTGGAAAAGAATTATTAACGCTCAAAAGGGGAATCGATTCCTCCTCGGAAATACCCAGCGCAAATAGTACCCACTCTCCAAGCCCCGACAATTGGAATCATCGTTGATCCGGGGCAGGATTATTAACACTTGAGAAGGAATGGATTCCTCCACGGAATTACACATTAAAAAAAAATATAGGAGGTTGTGTCCTAGATACGACCGCATTGTTGACGTAGAACTACACGGTTATTTTATATAAGTCGCCATACATTGGTGGCTTGAAACTACTAGGAATATAAACACTTCTCATCATTTTGCGCTATTCTCAAAAGAAACGCTTATGTTAATATTACTGACCTCGAAAAAAGTTGCATTACTTTCTCATGCTCGAGGAAAGCACAGCTGTCACTCTTAGTGGAGGAGGTTTTGCTACTGGCAAGCGAAACCTAATCACATACAAAATTCCAGAACGTCATTTACTTTCTTGGTGACTAAACAAGCGAAATAAACTCTTTTTTGTTAATAACAACTGTTACTGATCATTTTTTTTATTATCGGTCACGAATAGTTGTCTTTTCAATGTTTTCTGTTTAGCATGTAAGTTAAATTTGGTTTTGTTCTGGACTGGTTTGATTATTGTCGATAAATGTAGAGTTTTTGTGGACCAATAATTGTCAGATACTAACCCTGCGTGAGTCCGACAACAATTAGACCAGTCTGTCAGATTTGACAGCCAAAAACGGGAGGAAGTTCCGGGAGGATTGAAGGAAGCGGAAGAAGAAAGAAACAGGAAAGAAAGATGGGATGGGGAAAAGACGTCGAGGAAGGAAATTTTGAGTTGGCTCGGTCATTACTTCTGGAGTCAGCAAGCGATCCAAATCAACGAACCCCAAACAAAATTATAGAAAATATAAAAAAGGAAAACTAAGGCCTTTTCGCTTTATCCTCAAAACCAGTCTTTCATTGCTTAGACAATTTCTCGTGTCCGCTTTCCGCTGTTAATTCCACCGGTGTTTAAAACAGGTTGACACAATCTTCCCGAGGGCCAAAGCCGACCCTGAGAGTGAATAAAAACGAGGTGAGCTAAGCCGGGCAGTAGTTAGTTAACACAACCTCGAAAACAGTAGTAATGCTTCATTATGATCAATATTAGCGCAAATGCAATCCTAGTTGGAGGCACAGTCCGATGCCGAATGAAAGTTTGCCTCAGCGAGATCCACTGTTTATACTCTAGGCAAGTATTCCCCTTCATTCTTCTACCTTTTCCTTTGTTCACGGAGACTTTAAATCCTACGATTTCCCCTCCGTTGGTCGTCGATAAGTTGCTCGTTATTGACAGCTCTGTTCGGAAAAGCACACAAATGGACAGAACAAAAGTATGGGGGAATGGAAACGCTTAAAGTTTTCATGAATTTTAACCATCTACAAACCAGGGGAATCTAATGTATAGCATATTAAACGAATCTTACGGAATTTCCAATTCGTTTAGTATGTAAATCGCAAAAATCCGTTCGTGGCAAAAATAGTTATTAACGTTAACTTTATTTCATAAAAACGTGACCTGTTTTCTGATTTGGCACCCTTAATGAAAGACGTAGTTCTACGTCAAAAAATTCTTCATTTATTTTCAATAAACGAAAAATATATGCATAAAAAACGAATAAAAAACATTTTTTGACTCGATTATATACAGTGAAAAAAAAATCGGAGACTGGATATATTCGAGTCCGCGCTGTACTTTTAATTTTATCATAGCTTATCAGTTAATAAGAAAATCAAAGCCGCTAACGGATTGCTCCAACCCCAAAAACTTCCCAATGGGTCATGAACAGTATTACAAATACATCCAAAGTTTTTCAGGGTTTCATTTGTCGCATTACAAAACTACTTACCGTGTTAATCCACAAGTTAAACACAATCGAATCCGTCAGGTATCTAAAAACTACAGCTGCCACAGTTTAACAAACCATTTTCAAAAACATGAAGATGCGGATATATTTTCACCGCTCAAAACACTCAAACGCATATCATAAACACATAAGAATCACAGAACGTTATTTTGGTGCTATCACCACTTCGCTTCAATTGACTGATCGAAGTACGGAACACAATGGAGGCGATCGCGAGTTTGGATACCGGGAATTATCTCACAGTCGGGAGTAGGTTCTCGTTCTCAGAGCTCCCGCGCTCTGAAGCTATACAGCTTCTCTGCTTATACATGGAGCCAACGAAAACAAAGCGACTGGCTCCCGGTCGGATGTGAGATGTGAGCATTGGAGGCACCAACACCGATGCCGCGATATCATCGTCATATCAGTGTCACACAAATCGTATTCAGCGCCAATGGAAGAATAGAGTTATACGCGGTTGCTCAACTATCGATTGCTTGATTTGCATTCGCATTAATCTGAAGGTGATCGATACGGGACACGTGACTTTCCAATTCCTAGGCGAATGGCTTCCACGTGTGAACTAGAACTATATCCGACATAAAATAATGAGAATCACTGCGCATTGGTGAAAAGTTCTAGTGGTATCTTCCTCTATAAACAGCATTCTCGCGTCTTCCTCACGAGCAAAACATTGTACGAATACATAGAATGGACGCCGCGCGTTAGATACAACACAGTTTATAAAATCGACGGAAAAGTATGCGAGCGCGAGTATCTGAGGCCTCATCCGCAGTGCTCTTTGCGGGAGCGTTTGCCAGTCTCAGAGTTGCTGTACTTGGTTCAACATCATCCCGTGACGAAGTTACGTTTGCACGGGACTTCCGTCTGGCAGAATCATTGAGTTTTTACGACAGGAAGAAAACTATTCTTCCTACTTTTGGCTCTCGCTCGCGCTGGAGCGACTGCCTTGGAAACTATACGTAGTGCTCGAAGTGCATTTCCATAAATTGTGAACCGTTAGCCTAGTGAAGGAAAACAGCTGCACAATAAATATAGAAAGACGCACCATTCAAGATTCTAGTGGCAACACCCGTTACGTAAGTTTGTCGTGATACGCGTGAAACTGTGAAAAAATATAGACTGCAAGAGGGGACGGCCAGAGGCACAGGTCAACAACAACAACAACAACAACAACAACAACAACAACAGAAACAACAATTGCGACAGCAGCAACCGAAAAAAACAACTGTGGTGAAAAATAAAACAGATTATCTGTGGAACGCGAGAAAATGAGCAATAAAGTAAGTCAAAGAAGCGCTGCAGTGAACGCGAGAGAGCAAATCGAAATATACGTCTTACGGTTGTTTCCTACAGCTTCGGTGCGGTTGAATTCTGCGGTCAGGTTCTCCTCGACCATCAAACAGCAGGCAGGGGCCTCGTCGAATGACGACTTGAATGGAGTTCAAGTTCAAGTTGTACATGTTTTTTTTCTGTTCTCTCCCTCTCTGCGGCCCCACGGTTAGCCGTCTGGAAGCGGGCTTCCACCGAATGGTCCAATAAAATATGGCAGCGGTGGAGGTTTGGTCGGATCAGATGTTGTTTTGTTCGCGCGTTAATGATGTGGGCTTGTTGTTTACGTTAGACCGGGAGAAAGTGCAGCGTGTTTTGGGGATGTGCCCATATGTCAAGGAGAGAAAGTTGAAAATTTAATTTTTTTGGCTGCCTGTTTTATATCATTTGTTAGAGGTTACATCCATTGGAGGAGTATAACTTCCTTTCTCGTTCGATCTATGACACTATCGCAGTTCGCGCTCCAATGAAACCCATCCCAGGTTCCACTTTTCGTCGAAGGCCTCCCAATCCATGGTGGGATAGTCAGTATTCCAAGCTTTATGTAGAAAAATCGATTGCATTCGAAACTTTTCGGAAACGTGGGACTATTGACAATTTTCCATAGTATTCAGCCCTTTGTAATCAATTTAAAAATTTGATCAGAAAACGTGCATATTGGCGAAATTTCGTGGGAGGTTTGCCTCAATGAAAAAAAAAATGGAAATTGGCTCGAAATATGAGAAATCGTCCTTCAACGAATGAAAGAATATTCACATCGATGGATTTTTAATGTTGCACTGTTTGTCCCGATTCCGTTCCCGTGCAAAAAAATGTTCGAGATAACAATTCTGCCCTAGGATTGTATAGAATTAAGTTCAACTTGTTGAAAAGCCTCCCTGATGTGGTGAACATCGCTTGTTATATTTATACAAAAAGTTTTTGGAGCATAATATTGTTCCAGATGATTGGAGAAAATTACGAGTTATAACTCTTCAAAAACTCGGAAAACCCGCGTCCGGTTTATACCGCCCAATAGCAATGCTGTCTTGTATATGGAAATTGTTGAAGAAAATGATCTTGTTTCGCCTTGATCGATGGGTTGAAACGAATGGCTTACTCTCAGATACACAATAGGGGTTCCGCAGGGGCAAGAGGACGAATGATTGTCTTGCGTTGCTTTCTTCAGAAATTCAAATGGCTTAGGCCAAAAAAAGGGAAATGGCTTCAGTATTCTTGGACATAAAGGGGAATAACATGTTATATATCTTGCTTTGTGAGAAACATGTGAACTTTTCTCATAGAGATTCGACGGTAAGTAAGGCTCTCCTACATGGGATTCTCCCGGAGCTCATGTTTAAGCCTCCTTTTGTACAACGTCTATGTAAGCGACATTGACAATTGCCTTCCACAAAATTGCAGCCTAAGACAACTTGCAGATGATGAAGTGGTGTCTGTCGTAGGATCAAACGAATCCGACCTGCAAGAACCCCTACAAGATACTTTGAACAATTTTTCAACCTGGGCCATTGGTCTAGGGGTTGAGTTCTCTACGGAGAAAATAGAGATTGTCGTCTTTTCTAGTAAGCATAAACCAGCAAAACCAAACTTTTGGGATCACTCATGCTATGTCATTCAAGTATTTTGAAGTTTGATTCGACTTCAAATGTACTTGGGGGCCCATATTAGGTATCTGAGTAAAAAAAGCCAAAAAAGGATAAACTTTCTCCGGACAATTACCGGCACCTGATGGGGAGCCTTTTAAGAAGATGTTATAATGTTGTATCAGTTGTTCGATTCTCTCAGTGATGGAGTATGGCAGTATATGTTTTCAATCAGCTGCCAAAACACAGCTCATTAAACTCGAACGAATTCAGTATCTTTGTCTCCGTATTGCGTTGGGATGTATGCCCCCAACACACACCATGAGTCTCGAGGTTTTGGCAGGCGTATTCCAACTAAAAGATCGATTCAATTTACTATCTTTTCGGCTCCTCATCCGGTGTTATGTTATAAACCCATTGGTGATCGGAAACTTTGAGGAGCTGATCGATCTAAATATTCACTCTGGATTCATCTCCACGCAGGTTGATCCTTTTTCGTATATTCCAACCGTGTTTGTTTTCCTGACTACATGAATTCGTCTGTGCATTTTGATCTGTCCATGAAGCAGCATATCCGTGGAATTCCAGATTATCATCGGGGATCGTTCCAACGATCTTCGATGCAAAGTATGGGCGTATCAATTGCGATAAAATGTACTTTACCGATGGGTCCTCTATGAACGAGTCACAGGATTTGGAGTGTTCAACGAATTTTTTAGCACCTCCCACAGTCTTGAGTATCCTTGCTCAGTGTATATTGCTGAATTGGCAGCGATTCACTGGGCGCTGGACAGCGCCGCCTCGCGACCTGTTGAACACTATTACATTGTAACGGATAGTCCTAGCTCTGTCGAAGCTATCCGTTCAGTGAGGCAGGAAAAGCACTCGCCGTACTTCCTTGAGAGAATACGAGAAATTCTGAGTGCTTTATCCAGACGCTGTTATGTCATTACCTTCGTCTAGGTCCCTTCCCATTGCTCAGTTCCGAATAATGAGAAGGCTGACTCATTAGCATAGGTAGTTGCAAATTGAAGGCGATATTGATCAGTGTTAAACCGTCTCTAATGAATTTTATTCTTCAATCCGTAAAAATACCTTTGCTAATTGGCAACGCAAGCCTCAAACCGCGGTTCAAAAGTCTGGACTTGAGACGGGACTTTATTCGCATCTTCTCCCGACTCATGTCCAATCACTGTTCGTTAGACGCGCTAATTCGTATTTATCTTGTCAGAAACAATCTCTGCGTTTGTGGTCAAGGCTATCACGACATCAAGCATGTTGTTTGCTCATGCTGATGTATCTTGTAGCCAGATCGAATTTGGAAAACTCTCTGCGGGCCCGAGGGAAACAACCCAATTTTCCGGTGCGGGATGTATTGACTCGGTTAGACCTTGATTACATGTCCCAAATCTATCTTTTCCTCACAACTATCGATCTCTGTGTTTAATCATCAGTATTGTCCAAACCTCCTTATGTCCCTTTCTTTCACTGATAAAAAAGTGTGACCCTACTAATCTCGAGTTATGCTTTAGTGCTTCAGAACTAAAATTAGATATAAAATTTGGCTCCTTTAAATTTATGTAACTGAGCCTGTACAAATGAACGATTAAAAAAAAGTTTATGAGTCTGGGCCTAGGGACACGGGTGGGATCTTGACATACGACTATGATTGTGTGTAGTAATTGTATTTGAATTGAGTTTTTTCATTTGTTAAAAATTTAATTTTCACTCTTTTGATACATAAAATGGTTTAGTAATACATCGTCAGATGAGTCAGGTAGGGTTTTATGGAAGGCGCGTGCTTTTGCACAAATTTAGTACTTGTTTGATTCGAGAAGTGTTCCAGAGTCTCAGCCGGTGTGTCTGTGTACAACCCTTTCAAACAGGAATTGCATACACAATTGCAGAGTAAACCAATTTGATTCTTCTGACGAAGCTCAGAATTTCTGCCAATCAATGAGTACATCGACCAGAACAAAATATTACAATTCGTGACGATTTTATTAACGTAAGCCCTTGAAATTAGATGTCTGTCTAGCGTGAGTCCTAATTAGACCACAGAGCGCCATTGCTGTCGTCTTGGTCAGCGGCTTTTTCCACTGTATAACAATTGTCTAGTTACACCAAATTGTTGCGAAATAGAAGCGAATTCGTAAGAATTCTATTCTGGATGCGCAGAGACCCTTCTATTTTTTTCTAGGACAGGCATCAAATGGCATCGTTTTCGCCATCTGTCACACCGATTCGCTCTCCAATCCGCACTAACGAGCGAGTTGTGTTTACAACTTAAGGCGAACAGACTTTGATGGTTCCCATAACAATTAGAATTACATAACAATAGAGGAAATATTGCATTTAAGTTCCGCCCGATGGCAACTTGCTCACACGGTTTGAAAGCAAAATCAGAATTTTCAATTTCTGTTAACCAGTCTTGGATGCTTCCACACCACTAAAACTTTATACTAAAGTGTTATTTTGAAAGTTTCAATTCAGCCTTAAATAATACCCGAACAAGCGGCTTGAATAATATAATTTCATAGTCTTATGTCGGAAAAGCAGTCGTATCCCAAACACAACCTCCTACAATTTTGCAATTTTTCTTTACCGATAGAAAAATGAGCATCATTTTATTAACGTGCATTATATTGGTGGACTAATTAAGGTGAAGGTGGAAGCTAGCCACAAATGGCTGCGACAATGGTGCTCATTTCTTTCATCTCCCTCCTTCATCCCTCGCTTCTTCTTCTTCTTCTTCAATGGCACTAACGTTCCTAGAGGAACTTCGCCGTCTCAACGTAGTATTACTTGCGTCATTTTTATTAGTACTTAGTTGAGATTTCTATGCCAAATAACACGCCTTGAATGCATTCTGAGTGGCAAGCTCTAGAATACGCGTGATCACAGTGCAAGTCGGAGGAAATTTCTTTGACGAAAAATTCCCCCGACCAGAACGGGAATCGAACCCGAACACCCGGCATGTTAGTTATGACGCTAACCCCTCGCCCGAAAATCAATAATTTTGCGAAACAGTGTGAAGAAAATGATTGTTTTCGCACACATCCCATCAAGTAATATCAGCCTAACTCTAATCGATTACTCACAAGATAATCAATTTTCATCTGCTGTCGCACTGTATAGTGAAAACGTCGGAAAACTCGAGCTAGTGCTCTAAAAGTTATATTTTCATTTTTCAATCTTCGGCTATGGGTTTGTTTGTATTGGTGAAAGTTTGTATGTATATTTTTTCGACACTGATGCCAGATAACATCATCGACACAGCTATAAAAACCACTCAGTAAAATGTTATTCCTGAGTCATGTCATGAAAGTCAATAGAATAAAATAGTGTTGATATCAATACAATTATTGTTTTTACGTTTAATGGGTCTATAATGTAAGTTTTAGCAACTTTAACATTGGGTAAGAAAATTGTATTGCAAAGCTCGGAACACTGCCACGGCTGCCTATGCTTTCAAAAACAGTAAACGGAAAAGTATTACATTCAATCAAAATGCCTCGGCCAACGAAGAGAAGGGTTAAGGCTCTCCAACGTGAATATGTGGAAACAATACGATCAACGAAGGAAAATATTAAGAAATTATCAACATCGAGTTACTATGCGGAAGAACTTGTTAATACCAAAAGAGCCCCAATTCGCAGGTGTTATAAATTTGCTCATATTACGCTCGCGTATAATCAGAATTTAACTTCATATGCAAATGCACCTTCTATATATATTTATATTTGCAATTGTTCATCGGAACATATCGTTGATACATTTTACTTTAGTATTGAATTGTTATTTTTTTTTCAAATGTATTCAATGACTCGTGTCAATGAAGCGCCACACAGTCTGATAAGTGGATTGATCTATTTACGTGTGTTTTGTTCTTCTCTCACAAACACTATTACCCCATTTTTACACGTGGGTTTACCTATACTACTACAATGGCTAGCTTCCACCTTCACCTTAAAGGAAATTTGAAAATTTGACCAGAGGTGGATATATTTTTTAACAAACTATATAAACAAATAAAGAACGTAGAGAAACGAAAGGTTTGTAACGACGAGGACGAGGAAAATCTCGTCCTGATCAGAAATTTAACCCGCAGCCCTCACCACGATAATTATAATATGAAGAATTTGATTAATGAATTCACGTAAAGTTTTGATAGTATCTTCAATTCCTAATCATTTTGAATATCCGTCTACGAACATTGTTTCCAGATAAACACATGTGCACATCATTTTGGAAACCTGGATGGAAGGCGAGAAAACTCCTCTAGAAACAATCGTCCCACAATCGGACCCATTGATCTAATTCTGACTAATTTCAGATTCTTTCTTGGACATGCTACTATAGAGATCCGTCATTCGCAGGCGGAATTTCATCAATAGGTGAAGTTACTAGAATATAATATGTTGAAAAAGTACTTATGCTGTACTATACTTGCCACCAGAAAAAAACTTATTGAAACTAATTCTTTTAGTTGCAATCTATCATGATAATATGCTCCATTTGAAAAGAATAGAACTATTCTATCCACATCATCAACATTTTCGGTTATAACGGGTCTCTCATTAAGGAACCAATTATCCACTATTCGGCCACACATTTTGACCGGAATCTTTTATATTTCGCGTTGGATGTTGTCACCGAGCTTGTTGTTGCGGGCTACTTGGCTTAGACCAGTGATTTGAAATAGCCACATAAAAAAAAACCAATGGCGTCAAATCAAATGAACGAGGCGGTCAATCGACAAATTAATTTCTGTGACAAGTGGCACCGTCTTGTTGAAATCACAGTTCAAGATTTTCCAACTCTGGCCAAAAATAGTCTTCCCACATGTCGCGATAGCGCACCTCATTGACGATAATATGATTGTTATTTTCTTTAACGAAGAAATACGTCCCAATCAATCCTCCGACATGAAAACCACACAAAAACATTTTTTTTTGTTGATGAAACCTATGTGATTTTAAATCTGACCAATAACGCTGGTTGACAAAGATATTCCCGTTTCCACTTCACGGTGAAAACGAAATGAAGTGTATCCGCGTTTTAAATTTCAACTGAAGCTTGTCATTATAAAAAAAATCTATCAGATACAATTTTGGTGGGAGATTATTTTACCAAATGAAAAAAAAACTATGTTTTCAATTGTCATTGAACACTAATTTGGTACGGAGAAGTTATTTTTCATTTATAATTTCTATATGAATGGTGTTCATTCTACCTGAAACCCTATTATCATCTTTTCACCGTGAAGTGTGTACGGGAAATTGGCCCGAAGCCATTTAGCCAGAAATGAGCCTCATCCCTGAAGATAATTTTGTGATAAAAATCATCAGTTTCTTCAAGATTCGACAATCGAAGAAGTTTCGGCGCTCCGTATGGTGGCTTTAGTTCTTGAGTCAATTTGCTCATGTAAGGATGTAGCAAGAGATCTTTTCGCAAAATACGCCATAATGAGGAAAATGTTGAATTTAACTAACGTTTTGATATAGACAGATCATTAAAATGTCTTAAGGGTTCGTTAACACGAAGATACAAAACTGTAAAGTCACTGATGAATGACCCTTTAATAATTCACAGAACTTTTCAACCTTTGCTCGTGAGGTAAAACGTGCAAAATGAGCTAGCATCTCATTGGATAGCAATTTACTTCGTTCAAAAACTGGTTGTTGGGCGAACTGGTGATGAAATGGAGGTGTGTCGGATGTAACAACACGCGCTGTTCGCACACGCAAACAACCCACAGAAGCCGGTATACACAGTACTATCGTCAATTATCGTTTAGATTGGATAATTACGCTGGATACAATAAGCGAATGAACCTAGCGTCTCTTCCCAGATAGATTGAGCAGCCCCGATCAGACAAGAATAGATCGATCTTCAAAGTACGCATCAAGTTTTTTGAGCTTCGCGCCTCTCTGCTGGTACTTATCAGCTTGTATGTCTACAATACGTCGATTTCTTTATGCGCCGAACAAGTTAGAAACCGGCAGGTTCAATGTGCGACTCGCGAGCACCACTTCTTGCAGTGATTTTTTGCTGTTACAATGACGACTGATGGAACAAAATAGAAAACGGAGAAAAGATAAATCGATGACCGTAAAATATATTCGGTTTTGTCAATTTGTCTTTAAAATATGTTCGCGTAGTCGAACTCGGATCTAGACTGGCTGAAATTGTGTCACCCGTTCATTGATTGGAAACTGGTAAAAAATGTGAAAGAATAATTCCATGAATACCTGTCGGTGAAGCCACCACTGTAAACCCAAAATGGAAAAACAAATTCAAATTTTACAGGTTCGTGCCCTATGACTGAATAAATTAAGCGTTCTATCAGCTGTTTTCCAGCGTTCTATCAGCTGTATTTGTGATTCGCACTACTAATACTACCCCTACTACAACCATCACAATCACAGACGCTTCCTCAAAGAAATTGCCCGATCATATGGAGTCAATAGCCGGTGCTGACCGTGTACTGTGCACAAGCTGCTTCACCTTATGCGTGTGACGATGATAACCGTTAGGATTTTTATTGAGCGAAAACGAAAACGATTTAATCATTCCCCACGATCCGTCTGCGCGCTGTTGCTTATTCTGTTCGTTGAAATCGTCGAAGCTGGAGAGGAATGTTATGATATAGCAACCGAAGATGTTTAGGTTTTTGATATGATTAACATAGAGATGGAAATAACTTTGTTATCAACTCTCAGCAGTCGATAATACTATACATCGAACAAGTTTCGATCAGACAATGTTTCAAGATCTCGGCGCAATTGGCGATCATCAAGATGAGTGGATAAAATGTTTCCACTTCACGATTTGCTTCATCATCGGACGGATGTCCGTCAAGAGATTCGCAAACAGAACGTTGAATAAATTTACACTCTCAAAAGGTACTATTATTCGAGCTTGTGGGAGTTTCGCGAATGGGTACGTTCAAGACTACAAGTCAGGGATGCCAGATTCACTAGCTTTACTAACATTACTCGGACAACGATCAATATGTGGAGGAAGTGTGTTCCTCGATATGTATGGAATTCATAATATTCTCGTATTTTTGTGGAGAACGGGTTATGTACTGCCGTAATCTCGCAGTGACGCAAGTGCCAGAGGGAAGAATTTTCAGTATGAGACTTTTCTTAAAATTGCATGTACAGGGTCTTCAAACTAAACGCTCACGCAACCGATTTTTATTTTCAAAAAACTTATTTTAGGACATTTTCGATGTGACCACCCCTTTTTCCGATAAGGCGTTTTAAACGGTGAACAAAATTTTTCATGCACAACTCTACCATTACGACTTTGATGCTGTTCAAAATTCGAGTTATTTCTTCTTTGAGTTCCTCCAAATTTTGTTTTTTTTTGTACTAAACTAAAAATATTTCTTGAACTATTGAGGATAATGGGCCTAATTCTCGAATACACTACGAATACACTTCACGGTGGAAACGGAATGAAACGTATTCGCGATGACAACGGTACGGTGTCGACATCTGGATACGAGATTAGTTTCCCACTAAACTTATCATTATAATATCAAATTATCTTCAGATGAAATTTTTGTATGAGATTATTATATCACATGAAGAAAACAAAGTTTTCCACTCACATTGAATACCAGTTTGATACGAAGAAGTGAATTTTCATTAATGATTTTTTATTGCTCATTCTGCCTGAAAACTCATCATTATCTTCGACACTTCACTAACTCGTAAAACGTAGTTCAATGGCGTTCCGTTTATTTAGTTTCCACCGTGAAGTGCATTCGAGAATCAGGCCTAATAAAAGACTGTGTTCAACGATGTCCGTGCTGAGAGAATTAACTCCTACTATTACTACTTTTTACTACTAAGATGGAATAGTGTTACTTCTCCTGGCTGCGTCTTGGTTTTGTTTAAGCTCTGTATCTACTATCAATTGTAACAATGGTATTATACCAAGGACCGACATACAGCTGTACTAGCGTTGTACGTATACAGCGTTGTACAGGTACCACAGTAGCATGACATACATACACAATCAATCTGTTTCAATATAAAAATGCTCTTCAGGCGTTTGCTGCAAATTTATTTAAACCGGCGCAGGAGGATTTGATCTGTAATTGTTGCCATAATCGATAACTGAGCATCATGACTGATAAAGAAGCGAACGAACTGATATTTATTTCACCATATCGACGAATGCCGCAATCGATCGTCGTTCCCAATTGTTGGGAAGGGGGTATTATTTTTGCTAAGTAATTCCGAGAAGGAATTCATTTTTTCTCAAGCGGTAATAATTCTTCTCCGGATCAACGAAAGAGTAAGTTAATCATTTCAAACAATTGCGATGTGAGATAAGGATGTTTACGCTCACATGCCTATACATGATTCAAATTGTCCTGGCTTTACGTTGGGTAATTCCGCGACGGAATCGATTCTTCCTTTGAGCGTTAATAATTCTTTTCCGTCTAAACGAAGTGGTATAATAATAAAGTGATTAGATATAAATTTATTATATTAGATATAAATTTTATCTAAATGATAAAATGTCTAAGAGTTATATGCTTGTTTATTGCTAAGCTAACGTTAGTCCTACGTTCTTCTTCATCATATATGAAGGGTATTTCAATAGGGACGCTACAAAAGTAGACCGATAGGGACAGCAAACTATATCATATTTTTTCCCGCTATCTTGACAATTCTCTTCAGTAAGGTTTGCCATTTCATAATGGAAGGATACACGATCCAACAACGAGTCGAGATTATTGAAATTTACTACCAAAATTCTGAAATTGAAATTGAAATGGTCTCAACTTTAAGAGCGCTACGTCCAATCTATGATCGTCAGAATCGTCCTGCCAGGGTGCCAATGAAAATGGTCATCTCGAATTTTAAAAAGTTACCCTATAAAAAATTTTCACCACCTCGAAAAAACACTCTATGCAAAATATTAGCTCAATCGGACTTAAGGGAGAGTGGTGCAAAGCGGTAAAAGTTTGAGTTTTTTGAAAATCGAAAAATCACCCAAAGTAGGAGTAAGGGAAATCGGGGTTTTCGAAAATAAAAATTGATGCCAAATGTCTTGAAATTGCATGAAACGTTGAGATCTAGTGTGATCTCAAAAAAAAAATTTTTTTGTCAAAAATCGACACTTTAGGAGTTTTTTTTTCGGAATACGAAACGAAAAGTATGATTTTGGGTGCGAATAAAAATAGTTATCTCGATTAGTTATTTCTCGATTGGTCGTTTTTCCGCCTGAAAAATCGATTTTAGACAACAAAAAATTAAGATAACTGTAAATCTCGACGTGTCATGCAGTTTTATAACATTTGGCATAAAATTTTTTTTTTATAAAAACCCCGATTTCCGGTGATTTTTCGGTTTTCAAAAAACTAAAATTTTAACGTTTGTGACATTAGTAAATGAAGTTCGAATGAGCTAATATTTTGCATAAAGTATATTACCGTGCAAATCAACATTTCGTAGCAAGTTCCGAATGAAAAATCGAGATAACTATTTTTATTGGCACCCTAAACTATACTTTTCCCAGAGTACAGTCCCAGAGTAAATTTTTGACAAAAATTTTTTTTTCGAGATGACACTAGATCTCGACGTTTCATGCAATTAAGACATTTGGCATCAACTTTTTTTTCGAAAACCTCGATTTTCCTTTACTTGTGTGATTTTTCGAAACTCAAACTTTGACCGCTTTTCGCCACTCTCCCTTAAGTCCGATTGAGCTGAAATTTGGCATAGGTTTTTTTTTGAAGTGGTGAACATTTTGTATAGGGTAACTTTTTGAAATTTTAGGGTCGATTTTTTCCCATACATTCATTGGCACCATAACGGTGCCCGTAGTGTTGAGAATATTGCTGCCGCTAGCGCATCAATTGAGGAAGACCCAAATTAGTCTCTCACACGTCGTTCTTAAGCGTTGGGCACCTCTGTGACGGCGTTGTGGTGAATTTTGCGAAAAGATATTGGCCTACATCCTTACAAGATCAAAATGACGCGAAAACTGAAGCCACTTGACCACCAGAAGCGTCGTATGTTCATGAATTGGGAATTGGCCGGCACGTTACTGTGAATGGGAATCGCTACCGCTCAATGATAACCGAATATTTTTGTCCCGAATTGGATGATATGGACTTGGGCAATAAGTGGTTTCAAAAGGATGGCGCCACAAGCCACACAACGAATTTAATAATTGATTTATTGAAAACTTGAAAGTTTAGTGAGCGAATTATCTCACGAAATGGCCCAGTCAATTGGCCGCCTCGGTCGTGTGATTCGACGTCATTAGACTATTTCTTGTGGTATCGTACGATTTATGCTTGAAAACCGTCGAAAATTGAGTTCAGCGTCTGGTCCTCTGCAAGCGTGTAGTGATGTCTAAATTTTTCATTTATTCGATTATCGATTAATCGTTGGGACATTTTGTCAATATTCGATTCATTCGAATAATTGTATTTCAATATTCGATTATTCGAGCGAATAATAATTTCCTGTAATAATCACGTTGTCATTCTGGCCGCGTGGTCTATCGGGTTGTCGATGTTAGGTGGTTGGATAAAAAAATGTTGGATAAAAAAAAATATAGCCAAATTCTTAACCCAAAAATGCATTAACCTTGAGAAAGGTTTCTTCTTTCATTAATCGCGATTGCAGTGACAATTATTCAATGTATTCATATTTCGATTTCAAATTATTCGATACAAAATTACTCGATTATAGTTTCGGATATTCGATTATTTGAATTAATCGAGCGATTAACCGACGTCTCTACAAGCGTGCCCGTGCCCGTGGTGGCCATGCAAAAGAAATCGAGTTTCATACATGATGGTATCAAATGTACTTTCACACTTCACCTGCCTTGACAAAGACACTTCATTGTCGTTCGACGCTTCTCAGCAAACCGTGTCCGTTTCGGTAAACATCAAACGACATACTTGAAATGGATTCCCGAGCGGGCAGCGGGTTTATATACAGATTTGTGATTTCATTAGCAGAGTTTAATTGTAGATTTGAATTGAAAAAAAGGAAAAATCAAAAGAGAGCAACCGTGCCGACTAGACGTGTTTGTTGCTTCCCTCCTTGAGTGTCCGTGTTTTTCTGTTTGTGGCGGCGGATGACAGCGGTTGTTTTATGGACTGTGAGCTCCAGTACACAGTAATGGACATTTTTCATGGTGTATAGGGAATTGTGTTCAATATTTTCCTTCATATGCATGTTCGTTTGTATATTTCACCATCGGAGTCTACATACATTATGAGCTAAGTTTTCTATTCAACATATATTCTCATTAATTCCTTTTAAGCTTTTATAGAATTATATATTACATTAATACTTTAATTCTTTAACCCTTTATTAATTCAATCATTCTTCAATTTTCAATTATTTAACCCTTTAGTTCTCCAATTCTTCAGTAGCCACAATTGTAATTGGAAAAAGACAAAGCGTGTTGAATAAGGAAATATATCACCGGTTTGATTGGTTTTAGAGGATTTCTCCCGGTTACATTTTCAGGTTTCCCAAACATAACTCTCCGTCGTCGCGATCGGATTTCGATGAAAAGTACGTGCGATAAATAACAGAATATATAGCCGGTCCAATTAATTCTACAGGTTTTCCTTCTGAGGATACCTGAAGATAACCTCTGCTGCGTGTTGCGACACATAAGGTGTTCGGAATGTCGTTCCGTTTAGCGTTCACATAATCACATCACTTACCTCAGTGAATTCTGATTATTACCTCTTCCCACTAACAATTATCCCTTCCTTGATGAACGCTAGGGAACCACGCTCCCATCCCCTGGTGACTGTAAGGACGTGGCCGGCGTCGTTATTGATCATTTAAAGCTCGAATCACCGAAAATTGCACAACGAGAATGATTTGCTAGCTCCAAGCGTCATTCTGTGTATTCTTTGTGCAATTTGGTTAGTTCAGGTCAATCACGGAGAGCAACTACGAATTGTACAGTCTACCCATACGCAAAATTTGTGATTCCATTAGCATGTTTTCAATGCAATTTTTAGGCTATTGAAACAAGTTTTCCAGTCATAAATAAATAAGCATATGACTCTTAGACATTTTATCATTTGAATAAAATGATTACAATCCACTTCGTTTAGTTGGAAAATAATTATTAACACTTAAAGAGGAATTGATTTCTTCTCGAAAATACCTAGCACAAATAAAACCCCTTTCCTGCCAATATGAAACATCGATCGATTGTGGCATTCGTCAACAAATGATATTAAAATTCGTGCTTTCATAAAACAATATGATTTTTTGATATGATGAAATCTCTACACCATATCAAACATTTTATTTTCTCCGCTATCAAATCCGTAGCCAATGTCACCATTTGTAAACAATCTGTATCAAATCGCCATTCACACTTCGTTTTTCGGTTTTTCGGAGAGTTCGCTCCGGCTGCAGAAAAGAAATCGAATTGGGAGAGAAGAGCGTAGTGTTTAAGCAAGCGAGTAAGACTATCTTCCCGTCACTTTCCAATGCCAACTAAATGGATTTCCGAGCAGGTGCCAGCTCACATACAGATTTGTGTGATTTCAATAGCCTGCCTTCGAAGCATTTTTTAAGCTTCAATCATCAATTCAATTCAATTCAATTCAATTTAAAGCTCATATAATTCTTAGACATTTTATCTTTCGAATGAAGTGATTTTCATACCACTTCGTTCAGCCGCCAGAGAATTACTGACGTTTAAAACCTTACACTCCAAGTGTCACACTCTCGTTTCCGAAACTTTGAACTTACACCCGGTACAGGAATGAAAGACGTAGTCCTACGTCAAAACAAAAAAGCATATACTTCCGTAGACAATACATTAAATTTCGTAGATTTTCCGATATCGGTCCGTATCCCCGTAAAAATCGAACAAATCCTACGATCATTTCCGTAGATCTGGCATCGGTGCTTTGATTGATCCCTGATGACGCCGTAGCAAGTTTACTGCTAGCGTTTGAGGTTGAAAATTTGCGCCATTAACACCGAGCCGACGGGTGGAGGAAGGCCAGCAATTCAATATTTACGCTTCGACTGCTGTGTATAGGTGGGACGCATGCTTGATTTTATAAACACAAATCACCGATATAAACAAACCAAACAAAGCTTTGTTACTTCTGTATGTAGGCGCTTACCGTTTGCGAGCGAGAAGCACGTGCTGAATGATAGCAATGACTCAGATCGAATGCGTTATCAATATGTATAGGAGTTGTTGTACTGCGCTACCGCTGTAACAAACATATTCGTTGTTCGTCATTCCTTGTTCATTTTACGATAATAACAGAGTATAATTCAATAATAACTTATTCCATCGGAAACGGAACAACCCTGAAATTTGAAAAATTATTGTTGAGAATAAATGATCGTTTTGTTATTTTCTTTCCGATTTCAGACTGACGTAAGCGTGGATAAGATGGATGAAGAAATTCCCGACTTTGGTCAGCGTTTCAACGTGATGAGACACCGAAACCACCTGGTCGACTGTTCGTTCAAGGTGGACGATAAGATCTACCATTGCCATAAACTGATCCTGTCGGCTGCAAGTCCTGTGTTCGAGGCCATGTTCTACGGTTCGCTGGCAGAGAAGCAAACCGTCAAGATCGCGGATATACGGCCGAGCGTGTTCGAACGGATGCTGGATTTTATCTATATAGGAACGATAGATTTCGAAAATATTCTTCAAATTGAAGAAATCCTAGAGCTTTACTATTGCGCCCGAAAGTACATGATCGACTGTCTTCACAAGCAGTGTGTCAACTATTTCGGTAACAGTATCAACCCTAATAATGTGTTGCCAATACTCGACATTGCGTACAGTATGAACCTTGAGGATATCATCTTCTTGTGTCTGTGCGTGCTGAAGCATTTCCTCACCTCTGGGATGAGTCTTAGCAATATAATACTGGAGAGCAGCCATCATCTCTCCAAAAACTGCGTAGATCTAATTCTAGAGGATAATTATGAAGTTAAGGATAACATCATTTGCATGATTCGAGCCTGGTGTATCACCGAATGCGAACAAAATCGACTCGAAATCAGTAGCGACAGCTTGAAGACTATTCTGCAAGACATCGAGCTTCCGGAGAAGCTAAAAGACACAATCGTAGATTGTTGCTTCACAAGCTTTCAGCCGTTTTCATCGCCGGACAAGTACAACTGGACACCCGTACAACGAACTCATTATAAAGCTGTCCGGCCGTTGATCATCGGTGACGAGATGTCTTTCGAAGCGAGCATCTCCTGCAATCGATTCATCGTCCTAAAATCTATCTCTATCAATAGTAGATTGACGCCCCAGCTGCAGCCAACTGACCTCCGTCGAGATACGTACACAGAAAACATTGCGGTGGAAATCTGCTCCAAATTTAACAACAAAGTCGATCCGATTTACCGGAAGCAACATTTCATCTGTGACGTTGCCTTCAACAACAGCTTGGAAATCAAGCTAGAGAACCATATCGTTCTGTTCCCGGACATCAGCTATCTCATCCGACTCAAGTGGGGTCCCGAAAGCTTGGGGTACGAATATCCGCGGAGTATTTTGTCTTCTTATGGCAAGAGCAAGCAGTTCCGGGTCAATTTCAGCGAAAGTATATACCTGGAAACCGAGGGAAGTATTCTGAGTGGAATTATCTGTGATCTGTACAAGTAGGAAGTTCGGTGGGAAATCATTTTCCACCGGAACGGGAATGCAGGGATCAGGCTCTCGGACGGTGGATGTGCTTTAGAAATAGCTATTAAATAAAAGCTAATTGTGCTGAGATATTTGTTAACTGAATACGATTTCATCAATTTGAATAGATTATTGTGATTCGATTTTTCTCAAATTACCTGTATCAGATAATTAACGAATAAAGCGCTAGGTTAAAAATTCGAATAAAAATGCTATTTAAAGATCGTTTCATTGCATCTTAACGGTTGAGAAATAGTTTTTTTTTTAATTCGTTTATTTTTACAGGCTCAGTTACTTAAGTTTAAGGGAGCCGAATTCTTAAATATAATTTTAAAACTATATATATAAACAATTTTCTTACATCTATGGTTAGTAAGGTGGAAAACCGATTACTCGCGGTGTACTCGAGTTTAGGAGGGTGACAAGAGAAATAGTCATCATTGATCATTTATACTATAATAACAGAACAAACAACAAAGGGCCTCCTATTTATTTTGCTTTACGTACATGTACATTAGAGTGTAAATGAGAAAGGTCATCTCGATTTTTTTTTTACTCTAGTGAAGAAATACCGCATGCAAATTTTCAGCTCAACGTCAAAGTTTGACTTTTTGGAAAATCGGTATAATCGTAAAATAACCGAAGAGGGAAGTACATAAAATAGGGGTTTAAAAAAAAAATTTGATGTTGTAAGCTTAAAAGAGAAGAGAAAGAAAAACAAAATTTTTGACAACCCCTCGAACGTGAGGTTCTTCTAGTGATCCCCGATTTTTGAAATTAATCATTCATCCACTAATCGAATACTTTTCAGCAGTTTGTTATTCGATACGATTAATCGCCCCAAATAATTGATTAATCGAATAATCGTCGTGCTGAGAGAACGAATTCGTTAGACTAATATTTCTCACTAGCTGACCCGGCAAACTTCGTCCCGCCCAGAATTTGTTTTTTGTTATCAATACCTTCAAACATTCACGTTTTCTCACTAAGCGCAAGTTCTTCTAATCGACACTGTTGAATTTACCTTTTACTAAAAAAATCCCAGTACTTCTCCCAAAACTCATTATTATAATATCAGATTAATTTCAGACACAATTCTCGTTCAAGATTTTTCAACCACTTGCAAATAACACATGGAATAAATGTTTGTTACAGAAAATATGATAGAATAAAGACAGACCCCTTCCCTCTTCTCCATTTAGAGAGGGGGGAGGATTATCTAACCACCGTCAAAACATTTATTGCACCCTAAACCTTCGTTTACAGTGTTGTGATGGTCCTTTTCAGTCTCAAGTTATAGCGCGTCAAAGATGGAGTCCACCAAGCAGGACATTCGCCATATTTTACGTTTTTACTACCTGCGAGGTAAAACGAAGGCGGCCGAAAAAATTCGTGTAGTTTACGGACCCGATACTGTAACGATTCGCACAGCACAGCGTTGGTTTGATCGATTTCGCTCTGGTATAGTGGCTGTCGAAGATACACCCCATTCTGGTAAGGCTAAGGTTACTTTGGATAGGAGTACGCACGAAAATTTGATTGTACGAATAGAAACAAACAATTTTGTTCGATAGAAGCTGACGAATACGAACGAAGCAAGGGGGAAGCAATGTAACCACATCAATACAACTCAATGTGGTTGTTTAGCTTCACTATTGCATACAATTCATACGTCCACTTTTCTGCATCCAGTGTCACCGCCGCCTATGCCAATCGTCGTGGAAACCGATAAAATCGTTGAAATCATCCAAGTAGACCGCCATGTGAGCACTCGCTAGATTGGCCAGGAACTGGGTATAGACCATAAAACCGCTTGGAACCATTTTCAAAGATTGGATTCCAAAATAGGCTGGATATATTGGTGCCACACGAGTTGACACAAAAAAATCTTTTAGAACGAATCAACGCTTGCGATGCACTGCTGAAACGGAACGAACTCGACCCATTTCAGAAGAAGATGGTAACTGGTGATGAAAAGTGGATCACGTACGACAACCTAAAGCGAAAAAAGTCATGGTTGAAGCGCGATGAGCCGGCCCAAATCATCGCCAAGCCCGGATTGACGGCCAGGAAGGTTTTGCTGTGTATTTGGTGGGATTGGAAGGAAATCATCCACTATGAGTTGCTCATCTATGGCCAGACCCTCAACTCGGTTCTCTACTGTGAGCAGCTTGACCGTTTGAAGCAGGCGATTGGCCAGAAGCGACCAGAAATGATCAATAGGAATGGTGTTGTTTTCCACCAGAACAACGCTCGGCCTCACACATCTTTTAAGACTCACCAGTTGACTAAGTTGACCTCAAAAGAGGCTTGCGAAAACTGTCTGTCTGAGTTTTTTGCAAACAAAGAAGGGGGGGGGGATTATAAGGGAGGGATAAGGAAGTTGCCTTCTAAATGGCAACAAGTTTGCGAACAAAACGGCGCATATTTGACTTAAATTGGATAATTTTAAGTATGTTAAAAAAAGCCTCAAATTTCGATCAGAAATACGACATTTCTTTTTCCCCAACCCAATATAAGCATCAATGATGCTTATTAAAGGCTGCCATCACAAGTGACGTTAGTAAGCTTTAGTAATGCTTATGTGTAGATGTAACTAGAACATTGAAAGAGCCGTATATTTCACCTTTTTAACATTATATCCACCCTATATTGATTTATAGAGCGTGATAAGCAATTTTTCAGTATCCTGTATGTGGATACACGCTGATTTAAGAATATTTATTAGTGCTTACAGGTTCTGAATTGGGACTATTAGGGATTCCTTCCACACCAAAGGCCCATGATCAGTTAGTAAAAATTTATTTATAAGGTCCAGCAAGATGTAATCAATGACATGAAAGCAATCTTCAATTAATCTAGCATTAACATTGTCTACTCCAACCATTTTTCCTCCAGCCGTTCATTGCAATTGGTTGAAAACATTCATATCTACAACTACTATGATACTCCAACGCAAAAAAAAACGAAATTCGGTTTTTTTTTCTTGTTATTAATTAAAAGTAAGCAGCTGAATATAATTAATGAAAGTATAAATTATAAAATTATTATAAAAAGCATATCCCCGAAACTGTAACTGTAAAAAATAACCATATGCTACCGAATAGTTTACAGTTTACAATTCTTTCACAAGTGTGTGTGTGTGCGACCATTGTGTTTAGCGAATAACTATACGAATGTCAAACATTTGTATTTTTCTTTTACACGTATAAATATAACAACGATTAATATATGAATTCGTTCAATGCGGTGATAAAAAGAACTAAAATCAAACGAGAATAGTCCGGTAATGATCTCATGCATTATATTCAATGAATATTCCACGCCACTAACATCAATTAATACATTTCTCGCGTAACTTTTGAAAAGGTCCGATGTAACATTTTCGCCAACTCGAGAAAAACGAAGTTGAAGACCCGAACATTATTTCGCGAATTGTTTTAAAAGCTATCGATCTTTATCACTGTTTTCACCACTAGCTGTCAAGAATAACTCTGTAAGACCAATCGTAACTGTTGTTCCGTTATTTGAGATTAAGGTTGAAGCCTCGGAGCGAAAAAATGTTACATTGGACGTTTTGACTGCCCGATTATTATTGTTTTCACTCGTTGAATTGCACTGAAATCGATAACAACACCTGTAAGAAACAAATTCCAAAACGACCGAAGTACAACTGTGAGTTGTTTTGAATGCTTTGTTACTTCGGACATTTCAGCCGTCGGAGGAAAGTGGCGTCCGAAGTAACAGCCGGGTGCTTAAAATCCGAATCTGTACATTGGATATTTTTTGTATCGGCGACAAAAAGATGAAGAAGATAGATACGTGAACGATTGTTTTTGTAATACATTCAATGATTAAAAACTAATAGCGTGCATCCATTAACTCGATTTGTTTACATTTTTCATTGCAAAAATCGGCTGGTACCGATAATGTCAACGCGAAAGTGATTCAAGATTGCTTTCACATCATTGGACACGATCTGCTGGACCTGATAAATGACTCTTTACGAACTGGGCACGTGCCAAAGGTTTGGAAGGAATCCCTTGTGGTTCCAATCCCCAAAGTTAATGGGACGGATAAAGCCGAAGAGTACCGCCCTATTAACATGCTGCACATATTAGAGAAACTGGTAGAACTTGTTGTGAAAGGTCAGCTGATACATTTTATAGATAATAACAGTTTGCTAATTCCAGAACAGTCGGGATATCGAGAGGGACACTCTTGTGAAACCGCGCTGAATCTGGTATTAGCAAAATGGAAAGAGAATATCGAGGCGAAAGAGACTATATTTGCGGTATTTCTGGATCTTAAACGCGCTTTTGAAACAATTTCTAGGCCCTTATTGTTACAAACACTGAAGCGCATTGGAATTGTAGGGATGGCGTACAAATGGTTTGAAAGCTATTTGTGCGATAGAACTCAAAAGACTCGTTTCAACGATTCTGTTTCCGATCCCATTGGCAACTCACTCGGGGTGCCACAGGGAAGTGTTTTAGGGCCCATTTTGTTTATTTTATACATAAATGATCTGCGACGAATTTTACGATACTGTGACATTAATTTGTTCGCGGATGATACTGTCCTGTTCATCGCAGCTAAGGATATAAAAGAAACCGCGGAACACATAGACGAAGATTTGCATTCTCTGGCTCAGTGGCTTAAATTTAAACAATTAAAGTTAAATGTTGGCAAAACAAAATACATGCTCATTTCTGCAGCAAACTCCAGTATTGACGTAAATTTTGAAATAGATGGTGAGACATTAGAACGCGTGAAAGAAATCAAATACTTAGGAGTTATTATTGATGACACGTTAACTTTCAAGTCTCACATCAATAATGTCATCAAAAAGATTGCCAAGAAGTACGGCGTTTTGTGTCGTTTGAAGAAAGAGTTGACAATAAACAGTAAAATTAAATTGTATAAATCATTGATTTCACCGCACATAGATTTTTGCTCGTCGATCCTCTTCCTTGCAAATAATACACAATTAACGAGATTGCAGCGTTTACAAAATAAAGTAATGCGTTTGATTTTAAGATGTAGTAGATACACTTCCTCCAGTTTGATGTTGGACGCGCTACAGTGGCTATCTGTGAAGCAAAGAATTTATTACATGACAATGGTGTTCATCTTCAAAATTTTGAACGATATGCTGCCTCGATATTTGTGTGATCGAATTGAAAGAGGAAGTGATGTTCATAGATACAATACAAGAAACGCGAATGATGCAAGAACACCCAACTTTATGTTTAGTAGGTCGCAGAACTCGTTGTTATATAAAGGTATAAATTTCTTCAATTCGATGCCCAGAGAAATTAAACGTGCGGCAACAATGGCAGAGTTCAAGAAAATGTGTATTTCACACGTAAAATCTGTTTTGTAAACAGGTTTTATAATTTTTCCTAAATCATTCATTTATGTTTGCAATTGATAAAAATTAATAAAATTTATTTACAGGTTAAACTACCATGTTCGTACTGATGATGATGATTTTTTTTTTGTTTTGTTTATGTATATTGTAAAAAAAAAAGTAATAAGCGTTGTCTACAAGAGTTTGAGCCTCGCGCGCGTTTGGTCGGCCTGGACTATGTTAATGGAACACTGGCAGAACACTGATATATAATGAAATTTTTATGTGGGTCTGAAGTGGAAACTGGAATGGGGATAGCTCATTCAGAATTGTCGTAAACTATCTTATCATAAGATGGTTATATCGAGTATTTGTGAATGTGGCAGATCTCTATCATGTTCTAAGTAGACACTTTTAGATATTGGGTTCGATTCCCAATCTGTCAAGGATCTTCCCGGGTTGGAAATTTTCTTGACATGCCTTAAAAAAACTTTGGGTCTGAAGTTGGGATTATCATTATGATAATGTCGATAAGGATAGGACCATTGTTTTTCTTTTAAAGTTTTTGCCTATTTATGATGTTCGATTAATAGAAATTCATGCCTGCAACAGAGTCAGTTCGCTGTTTTGTTTTATAATACTGATATCTTAATTTGGTTAAATATAAATATTATCTATTAGATAAATCGGCCAGTTCAAACCTTTGTAGGGGTATGAGGTGGGTCATCATCATCATTACATTTGTTACATAGGACCTTTCCAAAAGTTACGCGAGATTCCATTGAACAATATTCTAAAATAGGAAAAAGGTCACTTGTCCAAAAAAGTTACTCCTATACTCGCGGCTCGACCTTGGTGTAACTGTCGCAGGTGTAGTTTGATTCAAAACTGGAAAACACCGCACCACCCATTTATCCAGTGGTGCCGGGTAATGTTTCTATTTATTCGCACAGCGAGAGAAAATATCCCAGCAAACATTAAATCGCATAACAAGCGTATATATAACATCATATGCCCTAAAATTTGGTTGGCATATAATGTGCCTAACTGGCATATGCATGCAAAAGTGGAGGCCATATACATACATGGCAAATGCTTACCGAATTTGTTTGGATGAATATGCAACTTTGACCGGCTATAATAGCGATTCCCAGCAAACATTAAATCGTATAACTTTGCACATGATAAGTCACATATAATTTCGTATCAAATCACAATCGCATAAAATATCAATCAAAATATCGATCATATATATCTAAAATCGCATAAAATGCAAAAACACGATTTTCCATGTCATCGATGGATTGAGTGGTAACGTTGTCGTATCAAATCGCATATCAGTCCAAAAAGCATCGCATATCGTTATATACGGCTTTATATGCGTACAAAATATGGCATATACGTATATCGCCTCCACTTTTGTGTGTATATGCTAGTTATCTGCATCATATATCATACAAATGTGTCTTGGTTGTATGTATATCGCCTCCAATTACAGCTATTCATACGACTTAATGTTTGCTGGGTTATGTTGAATTGAATTGCGATCTAATATGAATATATTCATGAATTGTCGAAGCACCAAATATAACTTTTGCCATACTCATATACGATTTATTACAGACATAGAAAAAAACAAATGGCGCAAAATATTTTCGTGAAATGTTTATTATAGCCTCACGAATCGCCATTTTTATATATGAGTATTTATGTTTGTAGAAATAATAATTGTTTGATTGACTTGTGTTGGAAGTGGAATATGAATGTTTAAAATGGCATAGATTGATGTTTGGTGAAAACTGCTGCGATGTGGGTTCAAACTCCGGTCGTCTGGATTATCATCCACCAGCTATTCAACAGCAGTTAAAACTTTCGAGTGCATCAGCATTTCATTGCCATTTCAATATGATCTTTATTAGGATCTAATTTGATTTACTGTTTCATGATTTTCTTCAGCATGCAACACGATTTACTACAGTACTGAATTGATTTAAATTATACGCTTATGCGATACACAAACTGCATCAGCGTAATATACGCATTTGATGCGGATTAAATATATTTTACGACAATGTGCATCATAAAATTTATTTTTATTATACCGAATTGCGACTTAATTTGATGGTATATAAAATAGAAATTTTTCATTTTATGCGATTTCAAATATACACGATACCCTTAGAAAAATCCTCGGTCGAAAACTACTAAATACATTTGGTAATGCAAAATTATTAGAATGTACAAATTTTTTGTACATATTGTTAACAAACCCGCATCCCTACCAGAGATTAGTATATTTTACGGGGCTCTGGCAACCCTATCCCAACCAATTGAAATTGAGCGTAGGCAGCATAAAGCAGGGCTCGCGCTAAGGGGGCTCACGTTTTGTTTACTGTTTGGAGTCATATATGTTAATATTTGATTACGTTGGATAGTTTCCTTTGGCAAGCAATGTTTTTATACCCACCCGGAAGCTTTCATGGCGATTTGCAATTAAAATCACTGCTACAGGATCGCTTGGAGCACTTCATTTTTAAATTTAGGTTATGATTTCTATGCTCATGAGTTTCTATGCTGGCTACAGAATGGCGGCCATCTTAGCAATCCCTTGATATTTTACTCGATAACATTAGTAAGCTTGGATAGTGTCATATCTGAAAATTGGTGAGAAAAGCGCGTATTAACCATTTTCATTGTTCCCATAAGGCAATACGGAGGTATAATAAGGATATAATACTGATACGTGCATTTTCGGCGAGAAAATGTAGCTGATATTGGGCTTCCGAATCATGGTTCTGCTTGACATATGTGTTTATTAGTACGGTCGAAAATGACTATAGATTGGTAGTATTTACCAAAAAATTCGTTATATTTACTAATTATTTCTCTCAGTGTACATACTTTGATTGATATCGAGATGGAAAATGAAAGGTGGGAAGATTTTTTAAATCTGTGACGTCACAGATTTTGTTTATGTATGTTACTTTTCTTATAATAGTTCACTACATCGGAAAAGTGTTGTTACTAAAAGTAAAAATAAGCAAATGAAATGAACGAACTAGTTTTTTTTCCTAAATCAATGCTAGCGTTCAAAATCATAAGGGCCCGACATTTTAACAGAAACTGAAATTTCAGTATTTTTGAAGTGTTCTAAATTTAATTTCAATTCAATTTTACTTCTCGTTACGTCGACTAAAAACGAACAAAGTCAGAGTCACACAATCTTTTGTTCCTTTGACGGATAAACATTTGACAGTGCATGGGAAAAAAGTTGCAAGTTTTTTTCATGTAGAATGAACTTGAAAAATAAATTCAATTGACTCCGTATGACTTAGATTGAGACGAAAAGTTTTCCGCTTGCGTCTTAATTTTAGACGACTGAAGTTTTCAGCACCTTAATTGTGAAAAAAATAATTACAATTGCTGACAAAAATCAAACTTCCATGAAGTTGATCTAGAATCCAAACATAGTAGACATTAGAATACTATTTCTGAAATCAAAGAAAAAAATAAACATTTTAGTTCGTAATATGTTCTGTTTGTTTCATAATGCGAAAAATATGATTTGGAAATCTGTAATTAGCTTCTGTATATTCTCTTTCAACGTTATTCGTTGACACATTTGTCTTATATTTGCTTTATACTTTTATTCAAAAAAAGGTTTTATTCATTTCTTGTCACTCCACGCGTGCATCCGCGTCGAGTGTCATACAAGAACTGTCTTAATGCTAGTTACATGTGTCTTAAGCTAACTTAGCCAACAGTTTGTGGAGAGTTTCATTGGGAGGAGCCAAGTCGATTTCAAAGGGGAATAGCCAATCAATCGAATGCAGTGTTCGATGTGAATGGTGTCAAGAAATAAAATTGCTTACTGCGCTCATAAGCGCGCATATCGATTTCATGGGAAATCGTAAAGTGTCACGACGACTTTGTGTACGGTCGCGTATTTAATCAGAATAGAACTGGGTTTGTTTTGGTTTCTGGTTTATTGCCTTTAGCTGCGCGCGACATGATGTAAGGGTGCATTCATATCGCCCGCGCATGTTGGCATGGACGAATGTGGGAGAAAAACAATTAACGAAATAATGCAGTTGCGCTTGAGGAATGTTTCGTGGGAATCGTAAATTGAAGTGACCACGCATGAGTCATTTATTTTGAAACAATCAACTGCTTATGAGGAGAAGGATAATTTGTATATTGGGAGTTTTAAGATGGACTTTGGAACGGGGTTTGAAATCATACTACACCATCCCTCTTTAAGAGAATGATGTAATGCAATGGAATCATTCTTAGTATTCAGATTATGGATTAATTATTCCTTGGCTTCTCTCAATGTTACAAATATTTTATAGACTTTTTATAGGTTTCTAAACTTTTATTTTCCAAAGCTGTTGGTATATTGTAAACAATGGTATGTGGTTTTGTATAATATTGGTAATTTGATATATTTCTAAAGATTTCTATAAATAATTGTAATATAATTGGTTTTTGCGAATGAAGTAACTTCTCTAAAAATGAATGTTGTTTGATTTTATATTTTTATCAATCTGTTTTTGTGTACTGTCTGTGTATGTTCTGTTTTGGGGTTCTGAATCCTGCAGTTTGTATCTAGTATTTCTTGAACTATATATGGTCCGTCATAGAATGGATCAAGTTTTCTTCTGTTTTCTATTTTTAGATAAACTTTGTCGTTTACTGTTAAATGAATTGGATTAATGACATTTTCTGAGTTTTTTGCTCTTTGAATTTTCTGCTCAATTAATTTGGTTCTTGCTATTTCATTAGATCGTTGTAATTTAAATTTTAGTTCTTTACTATATTGTTCAAAATTATATATTGGTTCAGTTCCTTTTTCAAATAATTCTTGTGGTAATTTAGCTTTAGTTCCAAAAATTAATTCATGAGGGGTAAATTCATGGTGTGAATGTGGGGTTGTGTTATAATTGAAAGCATAGAATTTTAACCATTCATCCCAATCCGTTTGATGTTCGTTAACGAAAGATCTCAGATATTCATTTAAACATCTATGATTTCTCTCTAACGATCCAATCGTCTGGGGGTGATAGGCTGTACTAAATTTTTGTTCAACTTTAAGCGTTTTACAGATCTGTTCAAAGACTTCGTTATTATACTCAGTTCCTTGATCAGAACGTAAGGTTAAAAATGTTCCGTAAGTTAAAATAAAATTGTCTACTAATGCTTTAGCAATTACGTTTGCTTCTTTAGTAGGTACTGGAATTAATACGACATATTTCGTTAAATCGCATTGAATACTAACTGCATATCTATTGTTGTTGTTACTTTTTGGTAATGGTCCAACTGTATCTATTGAAATACTTTCGAATGGGTGATTTGGTGTTGTAGTAACTACTTGTTTTTCTTTTGTATGCTTTATGACTTTGTTTCGTTTGCATAATTCACAGGCCTTGATGAATTCTGCAATCGATCTTTTCATATTGCTCCAATTATACACTTCTCTAATTTGAAGGTACAACTTATGTTGACCAATGTGACCTCCTGTAGGGGTGTTATGGTAATCATTCAATACTTTTTGGATGTCTTTTATTTTTGTTAAAAACATTGGTGGATTGTAAATAATAATTTCTATTGAATACACTTGAGTATTCGCTAATATTTTAAAGTTTTCAATTGATATCATTTTAAATATTTCGTCTTTTGTCGACAGCGCTAATTTCTTTTGGTTCATTTTAATCATTGTTCCTTCTATTTTCAGAAGTGCAGATTCTAATGTCTGACTTCCATGTAAAATTTGTTGATGCACTTGGGCAATAATTTTATTGTTTTTCTTTAAATAAAATATCATTCCATATTTGTCGACGCGTGTTTCGAGTTTAATTAATTTCTTCGTTTCTGATGGATTATTTGTCATGTACGTAGAGAAGTGATCAGTTTCTCGTGGTACAGAAATTTGATTATCAGATGTTTTCATATTTGAATTATTTTTCGAATTACGAGTCATCGCTCTTGTGCTTACTCCTAATATATTTAAATTTTTTAATTCATCAGAGGAGGTTACTATTCTTGATAAAGCATCTGCTCCTACATTTGATTTTCCTGCTATGTATTCAATTGTAAAGTCATATTCTTCTAAATCAAGACGCATTCTAGTTAATTTTGAAGTTGGATTTTTCATACCGAATAAGAAAACTAACGGTCTATGATCCGTTTGTACTAAAAATTTTCTACCGTACAGGTAAGGTTTGAAGTAATTAATAGCCCAATGTATGGCTGTTAATTCTTTTAGAATCACTGGTTTATTCTTTTCACCAGGTGTAAAAGTTTTGCTTGCAAAAGCTATTGGTAAATTTCCATGTTGTGTTTGTTGAGACAATACAGCTCCACAACCTATATCTGAAGCATCTGTTGTTAATATAAATTGCTTCGTAAAATCTGGATATTGTAATAATCTTGGTGACATTAATGAATTTCTTAGGGTGTTGAATGCATTTTGACAACTATTGGTCCATATAAATTGTGAATTTTTCTTCAATAGTTGATTAAGGGGATTTGCTATTAATGCAAAATTTGGTACGAATTTACGATAATAATTACAAAATGCAACGAATCTTCTAACTTCGTCTGCATTTTTAGGAACTGGATAATTTTGAATAGTTGAAAATTTGGAATCATCTGGTAACATGCCATATTCTGTTATTTTATGACCTAGAAAGGTAACTTCAGTGCTAAAAAATTTGCATTTCTGCGCATTTAGCTTCAAATTGTAATATCTTAATCTTTCAAAAACTTGATTTAGATTTGAAATATGATGGTTTACAGAACATCCTACGACTATAATATCGTCGATGTAAATGAAAGCTAATTCTGGGGTTAAACCAGCCATTGCAATTGTCATCATACGTTGAAAACTGTTTGGACTTATATTCAATCCAAACGGTAATCTTGTATATTGATAATGTCCGTTTTGTGTTGAAAATGCCGTAAATTTTCTAGACTCATTGTCCAAAGGTATTTGATGAAAACCTGACATGAGATCTAATGTTGAAAAATATTTTGCTCTGCCAAGTTGATCTAAAATATCGTCAATTCTTGGTAGAGGAAATTTGTCTGCTAAAATTTTTTTATTTAGTTGTCTAAAATCAACGACTAAACGCCATTTTTTGTCATTATTTTGGGATTTTTTCGGTACTAGAAGTATAGGAGAGTTGTATGGTGAAACTGAAGGTTCCACTATATTACTCTCTAACATTTTGTTTACCTGTTGATTAATTTCGGTTTGTTGCGCATGAATCGTCTTGTAATTAGGAATATATACAGGAACTTTATCACTTAGAACAATGTTCTGTGAATAGAAATTGTTTTGAGTAACATCCTCCTCTGGAAGACAAAATATGTCTTGATAATCATTAATTAATTTTTTAAATTTATCTTTAGCATATGGAGGAATTTTGTCCGTGTTTATGCTTTTAAAAATCTCTTCGGATCTCTTATTATTAATATTTTTGGTATTTACATTAAGAATAGAATAATCGTTTAAAATACTTAATGTAGGCTTAAATTTAGAATAATGTATGTACAAAGGTTTATTCGTAGTATTTACAAATTTTACATAAGGCTTTAAAGGTGAAATTATAGTGTTACCACAGAAAACTCCTGGGTAAATTTCTTCTGAATGGACTACCATATCCTCTCTAATGTTTAAATATGGTATCCTTCTGATAACTTCACTACGACTTGGTAGCATGAAGCCTTCATTTAAGTTGTCTTCTATTGGTACTGAAATTTGTATATTGGCTATATTAAATGTAAGTAGCCAATGTTCATAATCTATTAAACATTTATAATTTATTAAAAAATCTCGACCTAGAATACCATCAGCCGTAATTGGTAAGTCTGCGGTAACTAGGTGAAAATCGTGATTTAAAGTTAATGTATTATTAAAGCATAAAGATGTATTTGTTAAACCTAATGTTTCTACACTATTTTCCGTAATGCCGGTTAATTTAATCTTATTGTTAGTATTTACATGTTGATTTGGGAGAATATTTCGTGCTTTGAACAACGAAATATCTGCACCGGTGTCAATGATCAAGTTGCATATTTTATTTCCAGTCATGTGCACTTTGACTTGGATAAAATTTGATGCATTTAAATTTAATGTCAAAATCGGTATGCCTGTCCGTAACAATTGTTCAGTTAGTCGACATCTGTTAGCAATTGTTACTGGTTGGCTAAAAAATAATCGGTATTTGCTTGATTGTTCCCATTATTTGCAATATTGTTGTTGAACGGTACCATAGCTTGGCAAGTATTATCTGATTCGTTTTGTGGGTGAAATCCATTATTGTTTGCATGATTATTCAGTCGAGGAATGTCTTGCTGATTTACTACGTACATTCTCGCTGGTACATTATTTCTATTGAAATTTCTGTTAACGTTTCTGTTTTGATTTTGATTGAAATTTCGTTGAAAAGGGTATTGTTGTAAATTTTGATTGAAATTTGGTTGTTGTCGGGAATTTTGGATTGAATTTCTATTAGTAGGATACTGATGGTTAATGGGATATTGTCGGTTGAGGTTTCTATTGAGGTTATTTGGATATCTTGCTTGATATCTTCCATGGAAATAATTTCTTTGATTATTTCTTTCATAAACCATAGGGTTTCTGTAATTGAAATTTCGGTTTGTGTTATAATGATTTGGTTGTCTAGCCTTAATCGACTGCAGTACGACTGCGTTTGAATCAGTATTGTCCTTTTCATTTTCTACCATTACGTTGATGGCCTCTTGTAAATTGTCGAATTAGCCAATTTTCAGCATCATTTTGGTCTCTCTGTTGGGTGTTTCTTTGATAAGTGTTTTGATCGCTACCTTTTGAGACATTTTCCTTGCGACTGTGTCGGGAATTTGTTCTCTTATATAGGTATCTTTGAGCTTATCTGTCAATTCATCGAGTTGTTTAGTGAATTTCTCGATTTCATTTGTCGATTTGAGTCTCAAATTCATCAGATTAGCTAAGGCTATGTCTGAATTTGATTTCTCTTCGCAATTTGTTTGGATTTTTGCGACTATTTCGTCATAATCCGTTGGAGATATTGAGAATAAATTTCTCGCTTTACCAGTTAATTTTGTCAGTATAATTTGAATTGCGGCTGCTTTGCTTTCGATTGGAACTATGGTCTTTGCCAAGTTCACCGCGTCTATAAATGATTTAACACCACTTGCGTTTCCGTCATAAGTGGGTATCAGCGTTGCTAATTCAGCGGCTGTTTTAATATTAAGAGCCATGTTGGATACTTTGTGTATTTTAATATACCAAATTAAAATTTTTGTCAATATTTTAAATTTAATTTTTCTTTGTTTTAAATTAATTTCACTTTTCACTCTCAATAGTGAATCGTCAGTGCTTAATTTATAGGGTTTTAGTAAACCACTTGATTTACCAAGTGTCTCTGGTTCACTATCGTATTCCCTTTGTATTACTTCTGATTCATCTAAAATTTTGATGGCCTTCTGATATATTTGTTTCAGTGCACCATAAGTTTCAACTTCGTCATTCCAGACTGAAGCTCCAAGTCTATACTCGAAAGATTTTAGTATTGTTCGATATTTGGCTAAGTTTTCTTGTAACTGTTGCCTTTTGACTTCAATATTATGTAAAGTTCTTGGTCTGTTTTTATTTTTGTTCAAATTCTGATATCCCTTTTTCAGATATGATTCAATTTCTTTGAGTTGTTCCATTTAGGAAGACTCATTTTTATTCATAAATTCTCAGAATTTTATCTTTTCGGACTAATGATAAGAACAAATTTGCGAAAAAATATATATATTATTTTATTGATTATTTTTCATTTGCCTTCTATTCCTTTTTGCTTCGGCCAATCTTTGTCGTCTTCTCTCTTTCTGGCCGGGAAGTTTTAGCCACGTAATCGGATCACATCCGGGTAATTCATCTATTCTGTCTAGTAATTCTTCATACGATTCGAGTTTAGTATTTTCTCCAAATACTACTATATCAGGTGCGAAAGCTCCTTCGCCCTTTCCTTTGCTTACATCGGCTAATAATTTCAGAAAATCTTCAAAATCGTCTTTAATCATTTTTATAAGATTTTTGAAGTAGAGGTAAAAAAAAATAATATATAATTTTCGTTATATTATTTTCTTATGATATTATTTCTTTGCTGTAATTTTTGTATATTAAGTTATTCTATTAGCGGCCATTCATATATAGTCTAAAGCTTTAGGCAATTGATGCCATAGTTTGTGCCGACTGTGCAGCTTTCAGTGCTTCTTTACGTACACACTGCTTATAATTCTTGTATAGTTTAATGAAAGCAAATATTAATAAAATCGCAAGTATAATCCATAATAATAACTCTTGCGTTTCGTGGAATAAAGTGTGTTGTTCCACGTGGTTTAGGATATTTACTTGTGGGTCTCCTGTATTTTGAATAGTTTTCTTGTCAAACAGGCCCATTTCTACTTTCTCGAAGCATATTCAATTAATTACATGCATTGTTTTTCATTATGCATTATACATTATAGTCATTGGTAAATGTATCGAAATTTATTGTTTCTATACCGAATATATTATTATCAAAACTCATTATTTGGAAATAATTTTTATAAATACTTTGTAACCGAGGGTATGTAATTCGAACACTTCATAAAGAAACATATAATCATTCTAGCCTATGCGTTCAGTTCGATAAGTGCTGTACGTTTTATTTTGATATACATCAGTTTCAATTGCTTACTTCATATCGTCGGTTTCATTCCAGATTTAGCTCCTTCTGCTCTCTGTTGGTCCCGCCTGTCAGTTCCTTATTGCTGACAATGGTCTCGCCTTCCGATGTTCCTGCTTCTGTTCATTTATCTTCGCGTTACACTTTCCGCTGCTGCTCTTGCTGTTTCTCCTTATTAAGGTTAACTTTTCATTTTATTCACATGGGAAAATAAGTTGTCTCTGTTGATTTTCTCCCAGCACTTTTGGTTTGATCTTCATTGAAATTATTTTCGTAAGGAGTTTTTTTTTTTTATTTTGTTTCCATCCTATTCAGTGTCAGTATTTATATTACACCGCTTTTCTGGCACTTTTCCGATCACATTGTTTGTAACACTTTTTGAATTTCTCCCAGCACTATTTGTTTAGATTTCGCTATTGTTCCAATGTTTGCTGTTCGAATTATCACTCGCCTGTTGGCACGACACTTAATATTCACTATTTAAGCTTGTCCAGTTGTCCATAATAAATATATATTTCATATATATTTTTTTTTTCAGTCTGCGCTAAAGTTGATTACACAAACTTCGGGGATTTTTCTCCCTTTCCTTAACTTTTCTTCTCATACTTTTATTTTGGCTTTTCCATTGAGCTGTGGCGGTAATTGCACTCAAGTTTACCACTCGCCATGTAATTATATAGTTTATATTGTAATGCCAATAATATTGTTCACATCACCAATATTGTTCATCACACGCGGCCTTGTACTTATTTTCAATATTCTTCACATAAATCACTTCCGAAGATTGCAGGTTTAATTTCACGGTCGCCATGTCTTATATTTGCTTTATACTTTTATTCAAAAAAAGGTTTTATTCATTTCTTGTCACTCCACGCGTGCATCCGCGTCGAGTGTCATACAAGAACTGTCTTAATGCTAGTTACATGTGTCTTAAGCTAACTTAGCCAACAGTTTGTGGAGAGTTTCATTGGGAGGAGCCAAGTCGATTTCAAAGGGGAATAGCCAATCAATCGAATGCAGTGTTCGATGTGAATGGTGTCAAGAAATAAAATTGCTTACTGCGCTCATAAGCGCGCATATCGATTTCATGGGAAATCGTAAAGTGTCACGACGACTTTGTGTACGGTCGCGTATTTAATCAGAATAGAACTGGGTTTGTTTTGGTTTCTGGTTTATTGCCTTTAGCTGCGCGCGACATGATGTAAGGGTGCATTCATATCGCCCGCGCATGTTGGCATGGACGAATGTGGGAGAAAAACAATTAACGAAATAATGCAGTTGCGCTTGAGGAATGTTTCGTGGGAATCGTAAATTGAAGTGACCACGCATGAGTCATTTATTTTGAAACAATCAACTGCTTATGAGGAGAAGGATAATTTGTATATTGGGAGTTTTAAGATGGACTTTGGAACGGGGTTTGAAATCATACTACACATTCAATTTTGTACCATTTGAGTAACTGACTGGTATGCCTGGTATGTGAACCTCCTATCTTCCTGGCTACTAACCCAATCAAAGTTCAACACAACCAAAACCTGTGAATCTTCCCACCTTCTATTTTTCATCTCGGATTGATATCATATGCGATCAATGTACTGGAAAAAAGGTAATGAAGATAGTAGAGTTTCGAGCGACATAGCATGTGCTGCCATAAAGGCTGATTTAGACGATGCCAGTCAGCGCTCTAGTTGAAGTATCCAGTGAACAGAGATACTGTTCACTGGATACTTCAACTAGAGCGCTGACTGGTATCGTCTAAATCAGCCTTAACTATTTCTCAAATAGTGACGTCAGTCGTTGTGTTTATCTTCGATTGCCCACCGCACCCATGTGAAAATGCTATTTTCAGGAAGTAATTTATCAATTAAAAACGTTAATTTTTTTAGTGTTTCCAATATATGAATGAATATAATATAATGTGAATATAAGGCTAATGTGATAGCGTGCAGTGAACATTTGTGAAATCACGTCGGAAGAGACGGATAAAAGTGATATTTTTTCATGTACCATATTCACTCCCCCACGTTCATAAAAACAAGTCAATTTTCATTATTTTAACGTTATGAAGTGGATATTTCGAAGGCTCTCAGTGTCGGTGTGTATGATGTGAGAGAATAATCGCAAATTATTCAAAATTTCACCGAAAATGTTACTGCTTTCGAGAACTAAGCATACGACAGCTCTCTGGACCTTTTTACCACATAAATTATCGAAATGTGCCACGATACAATTGTCATCTGTAAAAAAACCAACAGTTGAATAATTTCATGAGAATTTTGGCTCAAATTATCATGCAACCGAGAGTATTTTCAGCATTGTTTTGTATCTTCCATATAATTTTCATAACTACGACACGATATTTTGCTTGCCAATACAGATATATTTCCCCTACTGCTCCACCTCTATATGTACCTCATTGATATGCGATTATGATTTATTTGGATTTCTTGAAAGACTTGGCACGTGCAAAATTATACGATTTAATGTTTGCTGGGATGTTTACAATCACATTACACCAAGCCAAAAAAACACAACTTAACTTTTGAATAATATGTTATGAATTGTACAACGTTTATTCTGATTTATAAATTTATGTTTTGCGTTTTTTTTTATTTGGTGCTCTGAAGTAAATTCTGAAAATTACGTCGAGTCAAAAGTCTAATTGATTAGTTTGTTTCGGTCAATATTAGGTATTTAGACGGATACTAAAGAAATCATCACACACTTTGGAACGTCTCAAGAATATCTTTAAAAAATCAGTTTAGTTCATCAGTTATTCAAATTCACATTCGGATGAATAGTGTTTTCACATCTGGTATCCCTGCCTACATCAAACATTCACCTCGTTCACCTACAGATCTGACAGATATGAAAACGCCGAGAGCAACAAAAAAAATTAATGAAAAAATCAATAACAGTCTGCTGTCAATACACAAAGGAGAGAAATTTTTTGCATCACTATCGTCTTGTGAAACTTTCCGATATTTCAGCCTATTTTTCGCCTCGTCGCAACTTCTTTTTCGTCCTTGTGCTACTGTTAGAACGTGATAGTTAAAATCTCGCCAATTGAGCGAATTGCGCTGTTCCTCCATACCAGCTGATCCGAAAATAGTTTTTCTAGTCCACAACAATGAACATAAAAATGCCAGATTTCGACATGAAGAAGTTCGTGAAAGATGCTGGCTCAACACTTTCCCGTGTGGTGCAGGTAGGATTATTTTCACGGTTAGCCGGTTAGCAGTGTTATCTCGGGAAATACTTTGCTCCTTGGTTGAACGCAACATTAATTGATTTTTCAATTCAAAAACCTACGCTGGATTTGCGTGAAGTTTACATGCATTATATAAAATGAAATCGATTGTTTTTGTTCCAGCAAAGAATTATAATTAATTGTTATAACAAGTACAAACATTTAGCTCAAGTAAAAAACGTGTTTCACAGCTCACCGAAGAAAAGCTGGGTACATCGGAGAAAACCGGCATGGATGGGCACTTTGAGCATCTTAGCGAACGGTCAGATTGCGCCCGGATGTGGACCGAGAAAATCGTGCGTGACACCGAAGCGGCAATCGTTCCGAATCCAGCAAATCGAGTCGAAGATTTCATATTCGAGAAAATCGAAAAGCAAAAGCCCAAAAGATTGAGCAATCTGGAGTACCTAGGCCTAGACATGATCGAAGGAGGCGGAGAATTCGGCCAGGATGGGGCATACGGTGCTGCGCTGATCAAGGTTGGCCAAGCCCAGCAGAAGTTGGGTTCTTGCGAGAGGGACTTTATCGGATCGGCGGGGATGTGTTTTATACAACCGCTGAAGAAGTTCCTCGAGGGGGAGATGAAAACCATCACCAAAGAGAAGGGCATACTGGAAAGCAAAAGGTAAGTCGGTCCTCGGCGGGTTCCCGGTGCGCACATGTACAATTAGACTCTTCGTTTTAGACTTGATTTGGATGCATGTAAGAACAGGGTACGCAAGGCGCGCAGTATGCTGGGACAACAAACGGTGAGAGTGATTTAACAATTTTAATAACCGAATAGCTGAGAAAAACGGAACAAATGATTTATGATCCAAAATGTGGAAGTGTTTTTGCGCTAGGCAGAAATTTCCAATTTTACTTTATTTGTTTCTAATCCATACAAAACTCCATACGCTTTGGAATTATAACAATTATCATGCATGATTAACAAAATGTGCTAACAATTAGAAATCTGTTTACTGCAATAATTTTAACCGGGTTATTATACTAAAACTGTTTCATTGTTCCTCGAAAACATAACACTAAATTCGCAGAAGGACGGAATCTCGCCCGAGGCTGCACTTGACCAGGTACAGTTTGGCTTCGCTGTAGTATCAAATCCATGTTTTGTGGTTGTAGCTTTGTGCGAAATAAGCATAGTTTTTTGACGATTTAGTCACCGCTTGATTCATTCGTTTGACCATCATCCCCATGAACGATGGTTTAAACCCTAGTGTGCACGATGCATGCTTAGGTCAATTGATACAATATTCTGAGTAAAAATTTATACCTTTCTAAATTATTTTAGGCCGAGCGCGATCTACGAGTAGCACAGTCGGAATTCGATCGCCAAGCTGAAATCACAAAATTACTGCTGGAAGGCATCAGTACTACACAGGCAACACATTTACGACATCTGCACGCCTTAGTCGAAGCTCAGGTTCGCTACTACGGACAGTGCAATAAAATTATGGGTGATCTGCAGCGCGAACTGACAAGGTATGTTGAATGACGGTTCGATGTTTAGAATATCCCTAAGCTTCGAGTCCAGTCTTCCCTGTAATCTATCTCTCATGCTTTCAATCCACCAGTGAATAACAAACTCTCAAATATTCACCCAAATAATCTCTTCTACTATAAACCGTTTCAATTTCCCCCTCAAACAAAAAATGTAAGCAGCATGCGTCCACCAACGCCACGTTTGCGCGTAAACAGTGAGGACGTAGATCTCACTCGTGGACCTCCCTATCTCAGTCCATCACAACTAACACGAGGCAGCAACTCACAGCACAGCCAGCGGACCATAACATTGCACCCGGCCGAAGTGGTGCGGAAGCCGGCTATACCGGCGGCCGCCTTCCCCATCGCGGGTGACAGTGTTATAGCCGAGCTGGTTGCCAACAGCGATCCCAACGATATTTCCGTGCTCTAAGCACACATTTTCCACTATCCACCCCCATCTACTCTCTCTTCGAGCTTCTTCAATCTGTTCCAGTCCATTACGACAACGAAGAGATGTGAACTTTATTCCTCTAGTTTGTACATATCCCTATTACCAAAACGTTTTTCCCTGCGCAATGTTGTGTAATTTTGTAGAGTGGTCCCTGTGAGACATCGTTCGGATTATCCGACATGTGTTGCATTATTCGAGATGTGCTGAATTAAAAACGCTTGAAATAGGGATCTGCATGCAATGATTGTGCTTAGCTATTTAGATAGTTATATTCCTAAATGAGGTGCGACATAAGGTCACGAATTAGATAGAGCAGTTGTTTAAATTCAAATGTGTGTCTTTTAGATGTTACCGACAAAATATATACAGTATAAAATTGATTGTTTTGTTGAAAAGCGAACAAGTGGAATGTGTTGACCAGGTGGAAATATTCAGGTTCAATCTTTACAATAGGTAATTTGTAATCTTTATTCTTATGATTTTTTTTTCAGAGTTATCGATTGTTTAGGTCTTGTATTTTTGTTTATAAACTTTCATAGGATGAACGGGTTTCTCTTCTTTTTACTTATTACACAATGGTTTTGATCACACAAAATCGGATTTCATTTCATATTCATTATGAGTAGCATAACATTTGCCAACTATTATTATTATCATTCGTCACATTGAACGGATATTTTAGGGCAAGTGAATGTAAAATTCATCGCACAAGTATGTACACTAAGGTTGCAATGAAGGTATGGAAAAAAATAGTTATCGAATTTAAAGAATCGACCATGAACATTTTATTTATTGGCCCAAGAAAATGGCCTGTGCAAAATTTCACCTCAATTGGACATGATTTAGGGATGCCTCAAAGCACTTAAGGTTTTGATGTTTTGGCCACTCACAAAAAGTCGATTTTTGGCCAAAATTTTTGTTCGAGATAACACCAGATATCGACGTTGTTTTATGCACTTTGAAGTCATTTGGCATCGAAAATATTTTTTTTTGTCCCAAATTGATTTTCCAGGCGAAAATCGACCAAGTGCCAAAAAACATTTTTTTTGACAATAAAAAGTTTCGAGATAACTGTAAATCTCGACGAGTAATGCAATTTGGAAACATTTGGGATCAATTTTAAAGATAACTATTTTTATTAGCACCCAAAACCGTACTTTTCGTTTCGTACTCCGAAAAAAGTCACAGAATGCCGATTTTTGACAAAAAAAACATTTTCGATATGACACTAGATCTCGACGTTTCATGCAATTCCGATTGAACTTTCTGAAATTCGAGATGACCATTTTCATTGGCACCATAATGTATACACTGGGATGCCAATGAAAATGGTCATCTCGAATTTCAAAAAGTTACCCATAAAAATGTTCGCCACCTCGATAAAACACCCTATGCAAATTTCAGATCATTCGGACTTAAGGGAGAGTGTACAAAGTGGTCAAAGTTTTAATTTTTCTTGAAAATCGAAAAATCACCCAAAGGAGGAGTAATGGAAATCGGAGTCACAGGAAGGTTGTGTCCGAGACACTACCGCATAGTTGACTTAGGATTCCGTTAGACCATCTGTTGATTTTGGATATGTTCGAAGAATTACATCGTTAAACTCTTTGATAATGATTTGGTTGCCCTGAAAAGGGCCGTTTTGTTTGGTTGTTGGGTATTGTTTGTAAACTCCACCAGTGTTTACCGAGTAATGACGACAGAAGGATGGTAAACAGTCGTTGGATGGTGCGTATCAGATAAAAGATACCGAAGTGGAACGAGATATGATGAAAACCGCCCTCTATGATGCTAGACGAGATGCCTCCTGTGATATGTATGGATGAAATAAAGAAAAAAAAACTCACCAATGTAATATAAGATGATTACCAATACCGAACACAATTATCATTTTTTCTCATCAGTAAAAACATGTTACTTTAATATAGAGAAAACATATTTGAAATGGAAAAGGTATTTCTTATAATTTTTACTTTCTGGGTGTTTATTCAACCCAATGCGAATTTTAATTGGACCAACAACAACTAATACTGTATGTAAAGGATATGCGAAATCACTTTTTCTAATATTTCTTCACTTTTCCAATTTTTCACTTCCATTGGGTGAAAATGAACACAACAAAACAGCTTAAACCAAACGACCCGTTTAGGATATTAAAATAAATCGTTTCATATATCAAGTCATTCTTAACACAACTGCTACCATATACAATTTTATACTTACACTTGTGCTAAATTTTTCACAATACACGATCGGTCATTGATATGAAATTTCACGAAGTAACCAATATTAAAAGTTCCAAATTTAAATTTTATTTGCTAGAATTAAACGTATCACTCACCTTACTTGCAATAGAAAAATGCCCCCGATTTACATATAGTTGCAATGCCGATTTCTCCCAGGCAGCTTGGTTTGGAAGTCCCTGTTAGTGAACACATTTCGGTAGGAATAAAAGTTCCCCCTACTTTCATGTATTTGCAATGTCGATTTCGCCCAGGCAGCTTGATTTTGATGTCTCTGTTAGGGAACACATTTCGGTGGGAGCAAAAGTTCCCCCTACTTTTATGTATTTGTAATGTCGATTTCGCCCAGGCAGCTTGATTTTGATGTCTCTGTTAGGGAACACATTTCGGTGGGAGCAAAAGTTCCCCCTACTTTTATGTATTTGCAATGTCGATTTCGCCCAGGCAGCTTGATTTTGATGTCTCTGTTAGGGAACACATTTCGGTGGGAGCAAAAGTTCCCCCTACTTTTATATATTTGCAATGCCGATTTCCCCCAGGTAGCTTGGTATTGATATCTCTGTTAGGGACCAGTCGCATGTGTCCTCAATTTCGACCAATCAGAAGTGGGTATCTCCGTTAGGATAGTGGTTGAGATTTTTCAATTGTTCGATAGTTAATTCCATGAGATATATTATTTTCTACAATATACAAATTTTTTATGGAGTGCCGAAATCGATTGACGCAAAAGTTTCATCAATCCATCATGAAATGACTGAGCAATAGTCGTTTGAAATTAGATAATTTTCACGATGTACTCGATTTTCGATTTTAAATTTGTACCCCAATATGTTCCCGAAAGACGTAATCCTACGTCAAAAAAGTTAATGCCAGATATCTTAAAATTGCATGAAACGTCTAACGTTGTAAGCATGATCTTTGCGAATAAGCGTACGTTTTTTTCGTCAGTGTGTGATGTTGCTTGGGCAGTGCTGGTTCTTGTTTTTTTTTGTTGTTGTTTGAAAAAGTTTCCACCAAAATGGCAAGAGAAAAGAAATAGTTACGTACACGTACAACGATAATAAGTAACACTTATCGAGGAAAGACGTTGCGGGAAAAAGCAGCTGCAGTCGGAAGAATCCACTATACAGTATAGAAAATCATAAACAAGTGGAAATACGAAGGAAACATGGAAAATTTTCTGAGTAAAAGACGTAAACGTCGTGATCCCCGATAATCGTTCGATTAATCGATTAATCGAATACTTCCTACAGAAATCGTTTATTAATCGAACGGATACTGCACAACTAATAATCGAAGCAAACGAATAATTTACGTCGATTAATCGATCCAAAACCAGAGCAAAAAAAAAACGTACGGCCGCTGCAGTTTTATCCGAAAATCAATCATTATCTTTAACGCTCCCCTTAACTCCCAAAAGCAGCTCAAATGCGAATTGAGCTTCGTTTACGAGTTTAGGGGAGTTTAGGGGATGAACGATTAATTTCAAAAATAGGGGATCACCACGTAAACGTATCTTTTCTCCTTACGATGAACGGGTAATTGCAAACAAACATTTCTAAATTGACTACCGAAGAAGCCGGCCCCATTGGAAGACCTGTCAGCGCAGACACTGTCCGGAGAGTACCATACAGGAACAATCAGAGGGTTCGTGTTGCCCGTAAAAAGTCTTTCATTTCAAAAGTGAATATGAAAAAACGACTACAGTTTGTCAAGGCATATGTAAACAGACCTAAGGAGCATCTCTTTGATCGCTGCTCCAGGTTCAGCATTTGGTTACCAAACTAAAACAAGGCGGCAGCAGTCGGCAGATGTATGGTACAATCTCAACTTCTGGAACTAGAACCATGGAGTTTATCGATTCAGCAATGGACAAGTTGGCTTATTTGAACATCCTGAAACGTAACCTGTAGTCTTCAGTGCAAAAATAGGGTCTCCCTCGTGATTACAACCTACAACAGGATAATGACCCGAAATACACTGATCTCATCGTGCGGGGGTGCCTGCTCTATAATGTCCCAATCAATTCAAAGCAGCTCTGTAATCACCGGACTTGAACACTATTGAGCATCTATGGTGGGAAATTATGAACCGTCTGAAGAACAAAAATCCAGGGAACAAAATGGAACTCAAAACGGCGATGACCCCTTGTCGTATGATTTAATTTCCAACAACAGGACCCAAACACGAGCACAGTGAGTCGTTTCGATACTCTGCTGAGTGTGTGTATCTTACTTACGATCGTAGCAGTCCCGCATCATCACACGCCTGAAGCATGTATCCATTTCACATCGATAGACGACGAGCGGGGTTTGATGTTGTACGTTTTGGCACAGTCTAATCGCCACGAGTGTGGTTCGACGTTATACGTGAAGCGGTTAAGGAGATTTGGGAGAACATTCTGTCTACAGCGACCAGATATATCGCCGAATTGATGATACGGCGCTTGCAGACAGTGCAATCCAGCTATCATGCCAAATTTCATTTCTTCATGAGATCGTAACCACTTCTCAGGAATGACCATCGCTATTGGCCTGAATTAATTGTGAGTCGGCTTCTGGAACTGGAATCTGAGGGGACAATATCTGGGTAATATGGCGGATGAGGTAGAACTTTTCTAGACAATACTTGATGGATCGATGAACATGTGGTCTGGCGTTGTCAACTTATAAAATTACCTTGTCATCTATGTTCTCCTAATCCAGTCGTTTTACGTTCAGAACTCTGTTCAAATCTATTAGCTGTAGGTGGTGTAGTTCACAAGACATAATTCCAGATCGTGGGAGCTTCCAGTTATGTGTCTTGAAATGCTTTTGTCGACTTTCAATGTCCCTTGTCATCTGAATCAAAATCATCATTTTTTATTTTCATCTTTCACCTGATCAAGTTGTTTTATTTTTGACGTAGAACTACGTCTTTCATTAAGAGTGCCAAATCAAAAAACAGGTCACGTTTTTATGAAATAAAGTTAACGTTAATAACTATTTTTGCCGCGAACGAATTTTGGCGAATTACATACCAAACGAATCGGAAATTCCCTAAGATTTGTTTGATATGCTGTACATTACAATCCCATTGTGTGTAAATGGTTAAAATTCATGAAAACTATAAGCGTTTTCATTTTCCCATACATTTGTTCTGTCCATTTGTGTGCTTTCCCGAACAGAGCTAACAGAGCTAACGGGCAACTTATCGACGAGCAACGAAGGGGAAATTGTAAGATTTAAAGTATCCGTGAACAAAAAAAGAAGAAGAACGAAGGGGAATATTTGCCTATAGTATAAACAGTGGATCTCGCTGAGGCAAACTTTCATTCTTGGTGGGGACACCGACTGAACAACATCGTTGCTGGGCGAGCTGGACGGTGAGGGGTGGGAAGTAACACGAGGAAAAAGTAAAGTTTTCCAAGGGTCTTTTTGAAGGTCAGAGACGAATGAACTTACGTTTAAATCTAAACTAAATGTTCAAATCTCACATGTCTTATGGCGGGTTTACATTGGGGAGATCTATAGCTATAGATGGATTTATTCACGTGAAAATAGGTGTAAACGGGTGAGAATAAATATGATACACTTATTCGAGGTATATATAACTTGAATAAATTCAGCATATGTAAACGCTTGTGAATTTTTCACTGGTGAGAAATCACTAAAGTTGGATGCAGTTCTACTTCAGGTGAATAAATTCACCAAAAATATGAATATATTCATTATAGAAGTTCACGCTAGTGTACACGGTTGATGCGATTTCTATAAATCTCATCATATTTCTTCCCATGAATATATCACTAGTCTAAACCCACCCTTAGTTTCGGATTGAGCTGTAGACGCGACCAAAATACTGACTCGCTGATGTCTCTAGCATTGCAATCATTGCATCAAACTGACGCCATTGCATGAAGGTTCTGAGCTACAAAATTGTGTGAATCATCAAGCTAGGCTATCGTCAGCTCACCAAGAAAATAAATGTTCTGGAATTTTGTCAGTGATTTGGTTTCGCATGACGGTAGCAAACTCTCTCCATAATGGATCACAGCTAAGTAAATGTAGACTGGCAATATTAACAGAAAGGGCTTCTGTTGAGAAGAGCGTAAAACGGAAATATATGTGAGTATATTCAATTGGCTTAAACCAGCGATATATGGATATTTGTGTGCGTACGTGCGTGCGTTTTAACGTGTTGCGCTGCTGCGGGTGAACATGTCGATCCGAACGTGGGGACAAGGAGGGGAGATAGCTGGAGGGAAATATTTGCGATAGGGTATTAGTAATGAATCTCTGCTGAGGCAAATATTCAACCTTTTTCCGAGCAGTTGACATAAAGGCTTCGTCGGTGCCTTTGACATTGCATCAATGCATTGAACTGACGCTATGGTGAAGCAGGTGTTAAGGATGTGCACCCAAAAATTATTTGGGAAATACCAAGTTATTCAATAAGTTATAATAAGTTATTAATTTATTTGGGCACGCGTGCCAGTTGAAAAACTCCCTTCAACTAGGATTGCATTTGCGCTAATCTTGATCATAATGACGCAATGCTATTCTTTTCAAGGTTGTTGAGATTAACAGAAAGAGTTTATTTCGTTTATTTAGTCACCAAGAAAGTAAATATGAAATTTGGTATGTGATTTGGTTTCACTTGCCAGTAGCAAAACTTTCTCCACTAAGGATAATAATTGAGTTTATCTCGAGCATGTATTGTTCTGCGAGGACAAGAATGAACCATCAAACAATAATCGTCAAATGATTCTACAAGAAAAAAAACTCAGGACGACCAAACTGGTAGAATGGTTATTTCTAAAATTTAGGAGCATTATAAAATAATATTCGCAGTTATAAACAAACGACTTGAATTAAGCTACAGCGTAGTTCTACGTCAACAATGCGCTCGTGTCTTGGACACAACCTCCTATAATTTTTTATTTTTAAATAAATCCATTGCCATAGCTGAGGGCGAGTAGAATTTATGTATATACCAGCTGCTTTATACTTTTTATAGAGAATTATGTAAACTGTAGTTATCGTACTGAACATTCGTCGATCCATCCTTATCCGCAGTTAAGGTTATATTCGATAGTTCAGAGATGAAAGTTTAGTAGCCAATTGAAAGTGGAAGGAATAAACACGAAAGACAAACGAAAAAACTTTAATTTGTGACCAGAGATGCCAACCTTCCTGATTTTTCAGGATTTCCCAGACTTTTTAGCACGCTCCCTGATATCCTGACGAACACTCAATTTATCCTGATTTTTCTGAAATGATCCTGATTTTTCCTGATTTTTGTACTCTTTACTGGTTTCCATGCCAAAGTTTTCTGTCAAGATAGTTCTCCGGTTCACACTTGTATATATCTTAAATTAAGTAAAATTCTCTAGACGCAAAGCTGTACTTAACTTTTTTTATATCTACCCTCAAATGTTTCGTGGCTTCCCAAAACAGTGCAAGAAAATTTCATGAAACATGATTGCCTGACGAATTTATGAAATTACAACGAGATTAAGTTTGAGGAACAACATTGCTGTATTGAGGATGATGTGTATGTAGATGTATCCCCAGAGTTATTAAAGTAGGAATACGTTTCAGCGTGTAAAATTACTCAAGAGAAAAATTTTTAATCCACAGTCAATATAAAAAGATTTTATATATAATTTGTTTGTCTGATTCAAAGTAGAATCAACTTTAATGATGGGACTATGGTAAATATATCTATAACCGTACTAAATATCTTAAAAATTAGGGAAAATTCAACAAGTCTCGCGTAACTTTTGAAAAGGTCCTATGTAACATTCACATCAACTCGAGAAAAATGAAGTTGAAGACCGGCACATTGGTCCGCGAATTGTTTCAAAAGGAATCGATCTTTATCACTACCTTTACCACTAACAGTCGATAATAACTCTGAAAAAGCTATCGTAACTGTTGTTATGTGATTCTAGTTTGAAATTTAAGCCTCCGAGCGAGAAATGTTACATTGGACGTTTTGACTGACCGCTTTGTACATTGGACAAATTACGTTGCACGATGAGAATTTGAAAACAACTACTGAACAACGATCCAAATATTTGCACTTCGTGCTAAAGGCAGATCATTATTGTTATCACACGTTGAGTTGCACTGAAAACGATATCAACACCCGAAAATAACAAAAACTCAAAGTGACCAAAGTGTTGTTTTGATTGCTTTGTAACATCAGACGTATCGAGCGTCAGAGGAAAGTGGCGTCCGAAGTAAAGCCTGGTTTAGAGTTCCCGTGAACGTGAACTTGAACAGGTAGTGGAATAGTACGATCATTTCACGGTTAACTACATTGCGAACATACAACTCAAAAAATCGTGGTGAATAGAATAATTTTGTTCACGTTCACGTTCATATTAAAAGTTCGGCAATAAAGGTGAAGTAAATAAACATCGACCTTCAATAAAGTAATTCGGATAAAATATACAGTTGTTCACGAATCAAGCCGAAGCAACGAAGTTTTTTAAGCCGCGCAGAGATCCGATTGAATGAAATTGCATCCATATCAAAATTTTCATTCAAAACTAGAAAATTGCTAAACATATCCTATTACAGTTCACGGTGAAATAATTTTCAGAATGCCTTGGGTCATTTGAACGTGAACATGAACGGGAAAATATTTTGACGTCTATATTCACCACTGTTTTCATGTTCACGTTCACCGAAGTCGGTGAACTATGGTGAGTTCACCAACATCTCGATTCCACGGTGGAAATTCAGAACCGTTGTGAAATATTGAATTAATCCACTTTTATCAATATGAATTGTGTTTAAACATGTTTTTCAACTAGAAAATGTTTCTTCCTATCGTTTAAAGATGTTTTCCTCGCGATTTATATATGGACTGATGAATTATTAACAAAAAAGTGTTTGTCCGCGTTCACGTTCACGGGAACTCTAAACCTACCTTAACAGTCGAGTGCTCAAAATTTGCATCTGTACATTGGACATTTTTTGCATTGGTGATAAAAAGGTGAAAAGGATAGATACTTGAACGATTGTTTTTGCAATGCATTCAATGATTGATAACTAATAGTGTGCATCTATTAACTCGATTTGTTTACATTTGTTACTTAGGACCTTTTCGAAAGTTACGAGAGAAGTCTTCTACTGCTGATATGCTTTCCTCAATTGTTGAGTGAAGATTCTTTCCAAAGCATGGATGATGAATTCAGTGAAAATTTTAATATTCATTTCTCTGCATTTGACTGTAGTGATGCTGTAGGTTTTTCGGAAAAAATATAAACGATCAAAAAGTCAGGTGAAACACTAGCGTTTTCGCTTATGAGAGGATTTATACCATGCTTATTGATTCTTTCACATATCAGGCCTTCGTCCGAAGGAAGATATACTCTGTTTCTGGTGGGATTTGGAATGGATTCTGTATTACGAGCTACTACCAAGAAAATCTGTTTCTCACATGTATGGCTCGCAGAAGTTTTTAACGAGGGTGGAAAAATGGGAGGATAGAATATAGAGGGGCGAATGAACTGAAAAGTTTCAACCCTCTTAAAGCCAAAAAGAAGAAGATGGAGGATATAATATTTAAGCTTTGTGAAAGTTGGCGAAAGATTGTGAAACAGAACTATGGATATAAAATTAAGTTATAATGCTTTGATTGAAAATTATGTTTTTGTTTTCCCAAAAATCGACATTAACTTTTCGGACAACCCAATATGAGCTATCCTGATTTATTCTGATTTTTATTTTCGTTCTTCCTGATTTTTTAAAATTATAGTTGGCAACCCTGTTTGTGACAGTATTTGGGTTCCTAGTTAAGTCGTTTTCCTTTATGATAACAGATGCACCCTAATTTGTTGCATGCACAATCAAGTCAATGCATTCTACAATTCTGTGAAAACGAAAGCTGCTCAACGCCAACACAGTTCTTTACCATTCGATAATAACGGACCGGAGACAAATGAATAATTAGATTTAAAGTCTCCGTAAACAAAGGAAAAGAAGAAGAAATAATAACGGATATAATGAGCAAACAGTACCCTGTCGTAACCACCCCAAACATCCCACCCCCTCCCGTTGAAAGTGTCGGTTGCTGTCGGTTGTACGTTGTTCGCATTTTTTTAATCGGCATGTATCGTCTATATCCCATCCGCCCATTTACAGTTTGGGAGGTCCACAGCCGTACGTGCCGGTGGCAGGATACGAGGACGATGACACCCTCAGCGGACGCATGAACAACATCGAACTGGGCGCTAATCCCGGCTACAAACGGGCCCGTGTCCTGTGCTCGTACGATGCAAAGGACGGCACCGAGCTGAATCTAACATCGAACGAGGTAATTGTGTTTCTGCTGACACGCAGCATTCCAATAATGTGAGAAAATTCTCTACTTTCGAAGGTCATCTTTGTGTGCGAATGCAATCCACCGAACTGCGACTATATGAATGGGAAGCAGGGCTTGTTGAAGGGTCTGGTACCGAAGGCTTTCTTAGAACTGTTGGATGAGTAGATTCCTAAGCGTCGTTTCGCATTGTTGAATACTTTTAAAGCACACTGAGTTGCAGCGCGAATCAGAATATAATAGAAACAAATGCTGTTGCTTTAAATTATTTATTTTTTAAGTTACTTTTATTGTCAAAATCTCGCAATCTCGTTCAGTTCGTTCGCGAGTACATTGTTGCATGTTTTCCAATGTTTCGTAAGTTTAAATTGATTGGGCTTCTAGTGAGTGAAAATAGCAATGTAGCAAATGATAAGCGAACAATACCCAACGAAACAGTTACTGCAGTGCCGATCATGTTTAAAGGAAAAGGAAATTGACGCATTTTTAAGCGCTTATAAAAGACGCACTTTGTCAATTATTGTAGCAAAAAAAGAACAGCCAGTTATAGTAGATTTTTGTTTGGGAACGGCTGCATTAAACATTCCTTGTAAAACTGTTAACACATATCGCCTCAATCGAGCGGGAACTGTTCAATTAAACATTTGACAATTGTTGAAAGATTGAGAGAAAGAAACAAAGCTGTTTTGAGCGCCAAAATAGACCGATACTCGTTCCAAACTCAAACTCTCTAATTATATTTATCCTGTGATGAAGTGATATACAAATGCATAAGTCGATATGTTGTTTCTCATATTCTCTAGTATAACTGAAAAGCGAGTGAACAATTAGACGTTAGTTATTATCCCTACTGGTCTACTCTATATATATAAATACTTAAATCGAATGCAAATTCAAGTCAACTAAAATGCATACAGGACTCACTCAAAAAGCATTACCTAAACACGATTGCAAACAAAAAAGAACGCTGAATAATGTGTAATTTTATCTCTTCCATTTCGTGTTAACGTTGGATACACTTACCTTGTTAGTCTGTAAAGGATGCTATGAAATTAAAGCGAAACAATAAATACTTGCGTTTTAAACCATCACCAATCCGTTGAGATTTGTTCCGAATATCACCGACCCCGGAGACGAACAACCGTTACGTATTTCTTGGCAGAACGCATGCAGCTCCTTCAGAAAAGCGATCATTCGAGGACACTTATTGAAAAACACTGATCTCATGTTTTCATCTCGATTTATTTGATTCTCCACAAAATATATCCACTTAAACACTGCACCTGCTTAAGATTACTTCTTCTTGGACACACCAACGGTACGTCCGCGACGACCAGTGGTCTTGGTGTGCTGGCCACGCACTCGCAGACCCCAGTAGTGACGCATACCACGATGGGCACGAATCTTCTTCAGTCGCTCCAAATCCTCACGCAGTTTAGAGTCCACGTTGGAAGAGGTCAGCTGCGAGTATTTGCCATCGATGATATCTTTCTGTCTGTTCAGGAACCAGTCCGGAATCTTATACTGACGGGGGTTTGAGATGATGGTGACGATTTTTTCAACCTGAAAAGGGATGTAAACAAAAGTTACATTATAATTCCACTCAGTTGTGTGTTCAGAATCATACCTCTTCGTCCGAGCATTCACCAGCCCGCTTGAAAGGGTCGACGTCGGCCTTCTTCAAAACGACGTGAGCATAACGGCGACCGACACCCTTGATGGCCGTCAGGGCAATTGGAACGGTACGCTTACCGTCAATGTTGGTGCTCAGCACACGAAGAATGTGCTGGAACTTCTCGGGAATTACGAGCGACTGTTAAAAAAAGAGAAGATAGATTAACACATAACCTCAAATAAATAGTAAACAATGTATTGTGTGTTGTTCGTTTCCCCAAAACGAATTTAAAACGTTTACTATGAAATTAAACTGATACTTCTCGCGTGATAGCAATCATAGACATCACAAGTTTGCGGAAATACAATTGACATGACAACAAAACCGCAGAATACAAGATTACGGTTTTCACGCATATGAGCCAAATTTAAAACCATATCGAATGAACACAAATATAACAAACAAAACAACCATTTTAACTCTAACGAACCACGAACAATACTTCAAACAATTCACACAGCTTTTTTGAGATTTTAAATGCAAATTACCATTGTTTAACAAGGGTTTTCAGTGGAGCAAAATTATGTCTACTGCACTCGAATGGCCGATGTGGAAAAAAGAACTTTGAACGACATCCGGTTTTTCTAGTGAAGTTTGAGAGTTGTCAAAAAATATGCGTTTCTCGGTAAAATGTGAATATGCGTTTTTCAAGGTGTTTCAAAAGTGGGAAATAGTCACCAGGTTATCATATAAAGGTGTTTATTTGCGGTAGTGCAGTTCAAGGTCCCCGGAAAATAGCCGCAGAATATATAAAGAATATAGAGAATATTTCTAGCCTTTATATTATTTTCTGGCGATTTATCCCGGTCACGGCAGTTCAATACAGTAAGTACCTTTATTTCGATATATCGAGGCACCACTCAATATCGCATTAGAGGCGTTTGTGATCTGTTGTTGGACATTCGCGATGACAGTTGACAATCTGGAGTCATAAATTGGGTCCCGAACTCGATGTTCACAAACATGTCCATTTAGAGGCGAAAATGTCCAATTATTCGTGTCACATTACAGGTCTGTCTAATTAGCCAGATGTCGAATTAGAGGTTCTGTATAATCGATTGTTACTTAAGGAATCCGGGTTTGTTTACTCTCGTTGGTTTGCTTACAAATGGTGTTAGGTCTTCTTATATTGTTGCTCAAAAATTTGACCAACCTTGTACCCCAATTTGTGTAATATTGCTGTATTCGCATCAAAATAGTGTGTTCAAAAATCTACTGTTCGGAGTTTGAATCATTCGTCGGAACTTGATTCAAATTCCGAACACTACTTAACACTCCTATATTCACGCATAGGTCTGTCCGACCGACAAATCAATAATTCGTTCATTTCTCAAAAAATATCAACACTACGACTTTGCGATTCTCTCTAGCTTCATTATTTGTCGCTCGTCATCGTTTAGCGTATAGTATGTATTGGTGCAAAGGAGACGTGTATCATTTTTTATCACTTTTGGTCTGAGACACCGACGCGAGTATAGGAGTAAATTTTTGGACAAGTGACTTTTTTCCTATTTTAGAATATTGTTCAATGAAATGTATATATCAATGTTAGTGGCGTGGAATATTTATTGAATATAATGCATCAATCATTACCGGACTGTTCTTATTTGATTTTAATACTTTTTTGTCACCGGATTGAACGGATTCATTATTCGTCGATATATTCGTCGTTAGACTGATCCGTACAAAAGCACACATATACACACTTGTGAAAGAATGGCACTTGTGAGACAATTGTAAACTGTAAACTATAAACTAATCGGTGGCTTATGGTTAGGTTTTACAGTTACAGTTTCGGAGATATTTTCTATGATATATGAGCTGAACAATATCGACAATAAAACAAGTCGCAGGAAGTTCTTAGAAATCCTTTTATATTATTTTTTTTCTTCTTTTTATGCCCCATGAAAAAATGCATAATTTATTAGTTTACCAAGAACACAGAGACACAGGATATTATAAACATATAAACTTTATTTTCCAGAACCTTTATCATTTGGTAATTATTTAGAAGGTCGTTATACACTCTTCTGCTCGAAAAAAGACCCGAAAAATACGTTACAATTGCATGAAATGTGAATAAAATATGTTTGTCTCGAGCAAGGCGCTTGTATAAGTGTGTAAGGGTGCTCATACACTATTTGACCGAAGCCAAATATTTGACTCTTTTTGACAGATAAAATTTGGTCAACGTGTACTGATCAAATATATTCTACACAAAACACGACAAGCAAATATTCAATTATTGGATGCCTAAAATATTTTTTCAGTCTGTTCTTCGAACCTGTCGGTACATGGTTAGGTTACCTTGGATATTTCAGTTGATTTTTTTCCATGTTCGGTGTTTGATATTGTTTACTACTGTTTAAAATTGAAGAGTGGCAAACAAAATAGTGTTTGTACAAATATCAAATCAAACCTTATCTGTCAAAAAATATCAAATATTTGACCTCCGGGCAAACAGTGTACGGCCACCTTAATAGAGGCGCCTTGGTCTCGAGCATGCAGTTATTCGCGTTGACGGCGGAATGGTGTCGACATCTGGATACGATATTAGTTTATATGAGGTCATCTATTCTCTATCAGATTAGTCGACCCTAAGGCAGTTTTGAATTGCTAAAATTTGTATGAATTTTTTTTCTTTGCGTTATTTACCTACTAGAAGTACGTTGTTCTGACCCTAATTTAAACTATTTTCTATGAATCTTCAGATATTCTCACCAAAACTTACCATTAAAATACAAAATTATCTTTAGACACATTTTGTGTATGATATTTTTTTACTACTTGCAAGCAAAAGTGATTTTCATTTACATAAAGTACTAATTTGGTTTGGTAAAAATAATTTTCATACATAATTTTTATTTTAAAAGTACGTTCATTTCTTCTGCAAACCCATATTGTCATGCCTACTCCCCCATTTCGTACTACGAAGTTCAATGCCGTCAACGCGGATGGGATCTTCTGCTTCTTAAACCGCAATCGATTTAAGTGCGCTACACATACAGTGTCACCGTCACCGTCCCGTCAACTATTCTCTTGGACTTATTTTGCCGACGTCAAAGTTGCCGGTGATTGTGTATGTGAATGCTACCATCGGATTCCCATAGGAGAATATTTGACATTTCATTCCTTTACGTTGACTTCACGGTGACGGGACGTTGTATGTGTAGCGAACTTTATACGTTTTTATGTTATTTTGACGTAGGATTACGTCTTTCGGGAACATATTGGGTTACAAATTGAAAATCGAAAATCGAGCACATCGTGAAAATTGTGCAATTTCAAACGCTTATTGCTCAGTCATTTCATGGTGGATTGATGAAATTTTTGCGTCAATCGATTTCGACAGCTGCTGTTTTCCATGTAGCGATAGCTCTTCGGGTTGAACCCGGCTGGTGGCCCGCTCTTGCACATCGCACTCCAGCCGCAGGCCGCTCGCACTCACGCTCGTTCCAGGACCAGCTCCAGTTCGGGGACCTTCCTCGGGCGATCGCATCCTAACTATTTTCGTGAACGTAGCTCCATTTTCTGGGTGGATCTCCTTTGCCCGGAAGAAAGGGGTTGGCAAGGTTTCGGTGGCGTCGAGTGAAGCTTATACATCCCTACTTTCGCCGGAAAAACAAAAACATTTGCACCCATGGAAAAGTCTGTGTCGCACTCGGGGCGGAAGAGTCGAATGACAATGCGGGCCACATTGTTGTGGCGCTCGGTGTAGGCCTCCCATAATGTGTTCTATGTTTTTACCTGGTTGATGGCACATCCGGCAAATGTCATCAACGTCTTGTTGCCAGACGTACCGCCTGCAATTTATTGTCGGCATTATCTCGTTCTGGATGGCTATCATGTCGGTTACTACTACTGAAGAGTGTTAGCCACATATTAGATGTGGCCTAGTCGACATGTGGCCGGTTCAGTTAATGGGAGTGGGCACCATGCACTGCCTTCTGCTACCAAGCTGCAATCTTCTCCTCCACTGTCTGCAGATTGCAGTTGAGTTGATACTCCGCTTTCGCCGAGTGCAGAGCGCTGTATTCTCTGTCAGCGGCACAGACAGCCTGGTATAGCGCGTTTTGGTTAGCGCGTTCTGCGAAGTACTTGCGCAGTTGTTGTTCCTGGGCAAGGATGGTGCATTCCGGCCTCTACGAATGCTTTCCTCATCCTCCTCTCAAGGTATTCAAGGTTAGTTTTGCTCTATTTGACTACTCTAAAACTGGTGGTCAGCAAAGGAACCGCAAATGTGTTGATCGCGCGTACCTTGTTCTCCCCGGTGAGGAATGTCTTTAGGGCACAATTCACTTTACTCAAAAACTTGTCTCGCAGCTCCGTCTTGATGTCCGATTGGCAAATCACGGTGAGCTGTCGGAATTCAAGATATTTATATGATTCGCCACGAGCCATGTCTCTCTTTTCAACTCGCCGTCATAGACCTCGTAACCTCCGGATTCGATAAGCTGCCCTTTCAGTAGATGGACACAGCGGCACTTCTCGAGGCCGAAGGCATGCAGATGTCCCTGCTTATATCTTTGACAACCCGGATAGCTACACCTAGACGCAGACGTGAATCAGTGTTTTTTTTTATATTATAGTGACTTTCAACACATTTGGCTGATTCGTCACTTTACTTCCATTACTCACTCGGAATAATTTCGGAAGAGAGAATTGAACTCACTCCCGACATTCTTTATTGAAAGAAAAGTGTATAACTCTAGTGTTCAGAATAATAAAACCTAACATTAACTTTAAAAAAATTTAGGGGTCAATTAGGCCATTATGATTTGAAACGCTAGCATTAATTGATGGAAAAAATGTACAGTAAGTTACATATAATTCAGCATACCGAGGCACCACTAAGTGTCGATTGTGACTTGTAGTTGAACATTCTAGTTGACCGTGGTTCAGTTTTGACGTCTGGTGGTGGCCATAATTTGGGTCCCAAACTCGATGCTTACGAAAATGTCCAATTAGAGCTGAAAATGTCCGATTATTCGAGTCGCATTACAAGTCTGTCCAATTACCTAGAAGTCGAGTTAGATCTAACTTACTGTAGTTCGTTCATTATTATTAATTCGATTATTTTTGCCTTTCATAACAATATGTTTTCTAGGTAGTGGATTATTATAAGAAAAATAACCCAGCAAACATTAAATCGCATAACAAGCGTATATATAACATCATATGCCCTAAAATTCGGTTGGCATATAATGCGTCTAACTGGCATATGCATGCAAAAGTGGAGGCCATATACATACATGGCATGGTACCGAATTTGTTTGGATGAATATGCAACTTTGACCGGCTATAATAGCGATTATGTTGAAATTGAATTGCGATCTAATATGAATATATTCATGAATTGTCAAAGCACCAAATACAACTTTTGCCATACTCATATACGATTTATTACAGTCATAGAAAAAAAAACAAATGGCGCAAAACATTTTCGTGAAATGTTTATTATAGCCTCACGAATTGCCATTTTTATATATGAGTATTCATGTTTGTAAAAATAATAATTGTTTGATTGACTTGTGTTGGGAGTGGAATATGAATGTTTAAAATGGCACAGATTGATGTTTGGTGAAAACTGCTCCGATGTGGGTTCGAACTCCGGTCGTCTGGATTATCATCCACCAGCTATCTCGCGTGGCTATCTGAAGCTATCTGAATTAAATTCAACAGCGGTTAAAAGTACATTAGCATTTCATTGACATTTCAATATGATGTAATATGTTCTTTATTAGGATCTAATATGATTTACTGTTTCATGATTTTCTTCAGCATGCAACACGATTTACTACAGTACTGAATCGATTTAAATTATACGCTTATACGACACACAAACTGCATCAGTGTAATATACGCATATGATGCGGATTAAATATATTTTACGACATTGTACATCATAAATTCGATGTTTATTATACCGAATTGCGACTTAATTTGATAATAGTATTTAAAATCTAGTTTTTACATTTAATGCGATATCAAATATACACGATACATACTTTGATTGATATTATATGCGATTATGATTTATTCGGATTTCTTGTAAGACTTGGCACGTGCAAAATTATACGATTTAATGTTTGCTGGGTAACACTTCCCAGCAAACATTAAATCGCATAACAAGCGTATATATAACATCATATGCCCTAAAATTTGGTTGGCATATAAAGCGCCTAACTGGCATATGCATGCAAAAGTGGAGGCCATATACATACATGACAAATGCTTACCGCATTTGTTTGGGTGAATATGAAACTTTGACCGGCTATAATAGCTATTGAATTGCGATCTAATATAAATATATTCATGAATTGTCAAAGCACCAAATACAACTTTTGCCATACTCATATACGATTTATTACAGACATAGAAACAAAACAAATGGCGCAAAATATTTTCGTTAAATGTTTGTTATAACCTCACGAATCGCCATTTTTGACGTAGGACTACGTCTAACCGGAAGATATAAGGGGTGAAATGGAAATCTAGGCACTGAACAAGTAGGAAAAAATGCAAGATTTGGAACGCTTATAACTCGAGTATTTCTCAATAGATCGCAAAGGTTTTTGCATCAATTGATAGGAAATATATCTACGCATCTATCATAACGAATAACATTTCATTTTTCTTGAGATAAATAATTGAATAATTGTGAAATATCAAGCATTGTCAAAATGCACTATGTGCCCATTTTTGATTGGTCCATTTTGTGCTCCTCAAATCGTACCGACCAAAACGGGCAACCAGAGCAGCAGCGAAATAGAATGAAGCATGATTGGGAAGGAAAAAGAAAAAAATTAACGAAACATTGGTCGCAGTCTCACACATGCGTAACTCTCGAGCCAGCCAGTCAGCTTAAAAATCCCCGCTCCGCTGCCGTAACGATCATTCTCATTCAAACCGTACACCACATCGGTTCGCATCACAACACATCAACAAACCAACCCAAGCAGCCATGTCTGGACATGGTAAAGGAGGAAAAGTGAAGGGAAAGGCAAAATCCCGCTCGAACCGTGTTGATCTGGAGTTCCCCGCAAGGGTAGCTAGGCCGAGCGCGTTAGTACCAGTGCATCAGTCCACCTAGCCGGCGTTATATAGTTTCGGCCGCCGAAGTGATCGAGTTAGCTGGCAAAGCTGCTCGCGACGATAAGAAAACCCGCATTCGGAACAGAACACATTCGGTTCGGTGGACATCAAGACAACAGGCATTGCAGCGAGTGGCGAATGGCAAACGCAATCGCAAAACGGCATCAGGTAGCAGAAGAAAAAATTTGTTCTTTATACAAACTGCTTTGGTGGCAAATCCAGAACAAGGCGGCATCGAGGGCGTTCGAAATGGTTTTCTTCAATACCACGAGTACTAAGTTTTCTAAATTGGAACCATTCCATAAAACAAGGCGCTTTTCAGGGCCATTAAACCTTCCAAAAAAGAGTTTAGGAAATACAGTTCAATGCTTTCTAAAACATTATCCAAAATAATAATAAAACACAAATTGATTTTTTCATAATTTGTTTGCCAGGATCTGATGAGTATGTGAATTTGACAGTTGTTCTGAGCTTATTGATAGTTGGGGACTTTCCTGATTATTCAATTTTCACCAATTCTTAAATTGTTTCCAGATTGAAAGTACAGTAATTTACAATTAGTTCGATATTAAGCTAATTGGACGGACATGTAATGCGACTTATTTAGTTGGAAATTTTTGTAAACATAGAGATCCAAATTATGACCCCAGATTGAAAGTCGACGCTGTACCACTGTCATCGCAAATGTTCAATTACAGGTTAAAATCGCCTCCAATGCGATACTGAGTGGCGCTTCGGCACGTCGCATTGAATGTAATTTACTGTACAACATGTGACAAAGCTGGATGGGAAGAAATTTTCCAACTGTGAAAGCTGTGGCGAGTGGCAACAAATCTCTAAACAGGAAGGTTTAGCCGAACAAGATGAGGATATCGAGTGATAACAAAACAATAAACTCTTTAGATTGAAGATAATTTTGTGATCCTGAAAAGGACCCTTTTTAGCCTGCATGTGAATCCAACGAGCGAACAAATCGTAATGAATGTATTTTTTTGCCATCGCTTCCTTTTAACGCTCATTCGTTCGCCTCGTTGGACTCGTCCCTCTGGCTAAGTCTACCGATTTGTCTCTATCCTGTGAGTGTGTACCGCTAGAGTATAAAACACGCGGACCCCAAAAAATATCTTATTTTCTTTCAAACCGTAAACCCGTGTGGTTGTACGGCATCAGCATCGTGGACGTAACAAAGGAGGACAAGTTAAGGGAAAGGCAAAGTCTCACTCGAACCGTGCAGGTCTCCAGTTCCCTGTTGGTCGCATTCACTGATTGCTCCGCAAGGGTAACTAGGCCGAACGGATTGGTGCCGGAGCACCAGTATACCTAACAGCGATTATAGAGTTTCGGCCGTCGGAGTGCTCGAGTTGGCTTGCAAAGCTGCTCACGACAATCAGAAAACCCGCATCAAGAACAGAGCAGCTTCGGTTCGGCGCTCATCAAGGCAACAATTAGTTTCAGTGAGTGGCAAAGTGTTTCTCCAGCACGTCGCATTAAATGTAATTTACTGAACAACATGTCACAAGCTGGATGGGAAGAAATTTTCCAACTGTGAAAGCTGTGGCGAGTGGCAAACGCAATAGCTAAACAGGAAGGTTTAACCGAACAAGATGGGAATATCGAGTGATAACAAAAACACAACACCAAAGGTTCTTTTCAGAACCATCAACATATTCATAAAGAGTAAACAGTAAACTAATCCATTTTTCAGGTAGATAGGTAGGTATTCACGTAGGAGAAGAAAATAAAACAATATATTAAAAATATATATTTAACAAAAGCTGTCCCCTGTGTATAGTCCTACGTCACTCCGGTTATGTCCCCGACATTACCCACCCGTCTTTTTATATATGAGTATTTATGTTCGTAGAAATAATAATTGATTGATTGACTTATGTTGGGCGTGGAATATGAATGTTCAAAATGACACAGATTGATGTTTGGTGAAAACTGCTCCAATGTGGGTTCGAACTCCGGTCGTCTGGATTATCATCCACCAGCTATCTCGCGCGGGTATCTGAAGCTATCTGAATTTAATTCAACAGCGGTTAAAAGTGCATCAGCATTTCATTGACATTTCAATATGATGTAATATGTTCTTTATTAGGATCTAATATGATTTACTGTTTCATGATTTTCTTCAGCATGCAACACGATTTACTACAGTACTGAATCGATTTAAATTATACGCTTATACGACACACAAACTGCATCAGCGTAATATACGCATATGATGCGGATTAAAATATTTTACGACATTGTACATCATAAAATTGATGTTTATTATACCGAATAGCGACTTAATTTGATAATAGTATTTTAAATCAAGCTTTTAAATTTAATGCGATTTCAAATATACACGATACATACTTTGATTGATATTATATGCGATTATGATTTATTCGGATTTCTTGTAAGACTTGGCACGTGCAAAATTATACGATTTAATGTTTGCTGGGTTTGTTCCCCTCCTGATCATTGGATTTCATCTGACATTACTATTGGATTTTTTTTGTCAACCAATTTAACTTCCATCAAACAGGTTCAAAACGTTTATTATTTCATAAAAACGTGATCTGTTTCTTGATTTGGCACCAGGGATGCCAGGTGATTTTTTCAAATGTCTTCTCATGGTACGAAAAAATGTCTTCGAATGTTTTCACAATAATATCAAAAGAAACTAAAATTTATAATTAACACTTTTGGCCAAAGTTTGATAGCTTATTCAATATTTATACTAATTGACATCGTTCTATAGCGCATTTAATTAAACTTACCTTGAGGTTTTGAAGTTTATTTAAATAAATGTGAACAAACAATATATGCCGCAACTGCGAACTAAATTTCATGAGTACGTTGAAATCCTACAGGTATATCGAATACCGTTGATTGAGTAAATACCGCCCCAGTTCTTCCGTGAAAACGGAACTGTGATAACTCAATTTGTTTATTTCAGCTTTGAAGTTTTAATTGTAACTCAAACCACATCCATAAAACTAATCATTGGAACGATATGTAACCGGGAAATCATCATATTGTGAAGTGGTCATTTGAGAGATAATCTATTTATAGTATAGTATAAGTCCAAAATAATGAAAATACCATGTTACAATCATTCACATTTTCGAGGGCAAATGAAGTAAAGTCTTCTAGAGATAATATGTATCAAGACCACTTGAAATTCTCCAGAATTTCAAGCAAAAGTCGCTTTGTTGTTGCATTTATTCTATATACTTGTGGATTTTCTGCGCAGTGACGATATCGTAACCTTTATCGTTTATCCGAGGTGCGATTATTGCTAGTTGAAAACTAAAAAACCCCGATACAAAAGTCTCCGTTGATTACTAAGAACAAAAGTGAACAAGTGACAACGATAAAAAAAGCGAGCAAATGACACGGAGACAAAAGCCGTACTTCTTTTGATTATATTACTGCCAATAGTTAAAATTTTATGGAAACAATATCTATAAAAAATTGACATACGCCATCATACTGAAATGTTTTCACATATTTCATAATGTCTTCACAAAATCAAATGTAAGTCAAATTTCTTCAAAATGAAGACATTTCTTCAAGCCTGACATCTCTGATTGGTACCCTTGCTGAAAGACATAATCCTACGTCGAAACAACAACAATTTTGACATATCGTTCCACCTGTCCTAATGACTTGGTCTCAGCTGTCGAAGAGAGATGTGATTCATTGAATTAAAGAAATAAACAGTATCAGTAGAAGAAAATAACGCATCGCAAAAATGTTTTCCATCGTCGATTTCTATGGCAAGCAAGCGAACTATAGTTGTGGTTACTGCAAACAACCCAAATCTTGCCAATCTCATGGTAGGCGAACGTTTCAGCGCTTCCTGTGAAAGCATCTGTGATGGTTTTGTTTATTATGAGCGATTGCATCAAAATTTTTCAGGAATGTGGGCCCACACAATGACGTGTCGAGACTACCAGGAACTGATTGACCGCGGCTGGCGGCGGTCGGGCTGCTACTGCTACAAGCCGGAAATGAACACGACCTGTTGTCCTTCGTACACGATCAAGTGCGATGCCATCCACTTCCACCTGAACAAGTCCCACAAGAAGATCATTAAGCGTATGAATAAGTTTCTGAAGGATGGCATCAAAGGGAAGGAGCGTTTCAGCGAGAGCGATTGTAATTTGGGTGCAGGCAGTGAAGGAGAGTGTGGAGATTTAGAAATGGGTGAAATTTCACGAAATCCACGCAGGGAGATCAATTCGAGCGAGTTCGAATCGATATCGAAAAAGGAGGAACCAATAGATGCAGTAGATGGCTTGTGTGTAACGAAGAGGGCAACCGCGAACAGTGACTCTAATTTATCTATTCAATCTTCTCCGGGGAACCCAAATCCCCGTAAGAAGGCTAAACTATTAAGAATTGAGAGGAAGCGAGAAAAATTGATTAAGAACGGCATTTCTTCTGACGAGATAGAGCAAAATATGCGAGCAGCGAAAGGAAAAAATGTCGAGAAAAGATTGGAGGATTTTCTAGATGAGGCTCCCAAACAGGAGGAAGAGGCTGCTCATCGTTTGAAGGTGAATCGGTTTATGTGACTAGTATTTATCGAATAAATTTAATTGGCATGTACAATTTACAGGTAAAACTAGTTCCATCGAGTGAAGGAGCCACCGATGTTTCATTCGCTCTTTACTGTTCGTATCAAATGGTGATTCATGAGGATCCGCCAGCGAAGCTTACAATGGATCGCTACAAGCGTTTCCTAGTCAAATCTCCATTTAAGGTGATTACAGCAGTTACTGTTAATGTATTTTCTTTTCTTTTTCGATGTTTCCGTTCTTCCCTGAAAACAAACCCAAACTAAGATCGTTACGATTTGCACCGCTAGTGACGAGTTCAAGCGAACCCTCAACATCTCTTATGCCTTGTACAAAAAGTATCAGATCGATGTGCACAACGATCCGCCTCGATCGGTGGCCGATTTTCAGGATTTCTTGGTCAAGTCACCCCTCAAGGTACGACTAGAGTCCGCTGGAGGCGATTACCGTGTTTCTTCCCTTTTTGTCGTTTGGTTTTTCTTTGTGTGTTCCGGGTTCACCTTTCTAAGAAAATTTCATATGTTTCATTTGTTTTAGCTATGTGCTAATATTTGTATGTTTTTAGTTTGTTGGTGAACAAAGCGCTACCAGCTGTGGCTTCGGATCGTTCCATCAGCAATACTGGCTCGATGATCGACTCATTGCAGTCGGAGTGATTGATGTGCTGCCCAAATGCGTGAGCTCGGTTTATTTTTTCTACGATCCTGAGTATCGGTTTCTTTCATTAGGAACATATGGATCGTTGAGGTGAGTGATGCGTGCAATTCCAAATGAAATCGAACTAAAAATGCCGATTTTCAAAACTTATATTTTTGATTTGGATTCGAACCAAAGTTTGTATTCCGTTTGGGTTTAAGGAAATATGAGTTTTCCACAACATTTGGGATTTTTTTGACTCAAATGTAACTTTTGAAAAGGGCGTATCGATTATAGTAAGTGAAATCATTGTCAATTTATATCTCCTACCGAAATAGTATCTTAGAAAGAGTTATAGAGTATTGATGTTAAAACATGAAAAAAAATACACTGAGAAAAAAAAGTACTTTTTTAAATTTTAATTTGCAATATCTAAAATATATATTTTTAATTTTTTAAATTTTTTTTATATGAAATAGGAGCCATGTAGAAAATTTTAGAAAATTTTATTGATAACTGTACAGCACACCCAAAATCTCTCCGACCAAAGCTCAAATCGATAAGTTTACAATTTTTCCACAAATTTTAACTTCTATAGCTCAGCAGCTGGACTTCGACATAATCAAGGATGATGGTATATGTTTGTCCTTTTTAATCTACATGTTATTCAGCACCGTATTACCGTATTCAAATGCACTCTAGGACCCTTCAGATATACTGGTATTGAATGCAATTGAAATACTTTCACCCTCTAAGAACAATAAGGTTAAATCTGAGACTATTGAAAATTGCTTCAGGGAAGCCGAACTTTCCTCCAATGATGATGGTGATATTTCGATGGCATAATTAATGCGTCGTGAGATGTCGACATCAGCCGACAGTACAGTACCGTTCGATTGATCAACGTCCTTTAATGATTAGTGCTAAAAGTACTAAAACGTGATTTGCTGTGATCTGATGCCAGATATCGATATACTGGAAAGTGTTGAAAAAGCTGAGAAAATCGGTGAAGATATTAATCCTATCGAATTGGAGAATATTCAGGAAGGTTCAGATGATTGCGTTGAAATTACATCTTCGAACGTTAAATCCAACCTGAAGAATATGTCCGGAATATTGAAATCAACCGAAAATGTTCCTGTGAAACTATTCGAACATTTCTTTGTGATTGAACAGTTCCTGCGTGATCGTTACAATTTAGTTTGAGTAACATACTCAATCGATATTTTCTTCGTTAACCATAATCTTATACAGGACGGACTCGATTGTATACAGACTCGATTATATTTGATTCGATTATATACAATTTTGGACTCGATTATATACAGTTTGAAAAAAAAGTGTTTTTTTTATAATTCAAATATGACTTATTTCAAGAAAAAATGTAGTCTTTCAATGTTAAAGTGAAATTTAAGTGGCTTTTATAAGTACAATGGGTTAAAAATCGAGATTTTTGAAGATTTTGCTTGAATTTTCACTAGGAATTGTTTATATTGGTATTGCAGCGAAAATAAGAGCGATAGATGGATGTCAAAGAACAAATTGTAGAGTGGTTAGAGAGCTTTAACCTGATTGATAGAAACAATCATGTTTGCATGCTTTGTAGGATAAAATTTATAATTACACATTAAAAATTACTAACGTTTAAATTTTCAACTTCCAAAATGTTATTTAAATCCACTAATTTAGATGTTCCACTACTATATCATGTACTGAATTTTCTCATCTTTCAAATGAAAGGAACAGAATCGGCTTACGTAGCGTACTTTTCAATGTAGAGCCAGTTTGAGGCAACAGAATCTGAAACAAAAAAAAAAGTTCTATAACTCTGTCATTCGAATGCGTAGGAGGATTTTTTTTCGTAAAATATAACCGTCTTTCACTTTCGAGAGATTCTGGAGAATTTTTTTTTTCATCTGAGAAAGGTGTTTCCTGTTTTTAAGAGGATGAATTAAAAATTCAAATTCATACCATAATTGAGACACTTACCCTAATATAATATATTTGCAATTTATGACATTAAAAAAAATTATGAAAAAATGCTTATATCTCGATACCTCCTTAACTCGATGGTCCCCTTGTATATCGAGTTGGGGAGAGTTAACTGTAAATGTATTTTTTAATTTTTTCATATTAAATAGAAGTCATGTAGAAAATTTAAAAAATGAGCCCAAGATAGTAATACTGTTTTTGACCGAATCGAAATCGTACCATCGAATGATCGAATTTTTATGAATTTTCTAAACCTCGAATTTTTGTATGTTAACAATAATTTTTGACCACAAATTATGAATTCTGATGTGATTTAAAACAAAAAAGCTCTTCATCAATCTCCTTCTAACTGCAGCCATTTTCGAGATTTAAAAAAAGGATGGGTTATATCGATGACATAACCGCATAGTTAACGTGGGACTACCTTAGCTTAGTAATCATATGTTTGAATTGATTAAATTTTTGATTGGATGAAACAATTTCTGAATTCAATTGAATTCAAAATATTTGCTTTGTGAGTTGAAAGATTGAACAAATGCCATGTAGGCTCTAAGAGGGGGCTGCCATACAAATGAAGCATAAATTTCTGCATAACTCAAGAACTAATCAAGCAAATGGCGCCAAACTTGGCATGTGTGGATTTTTGTGTACGAGAAATGTTTCTTTGATGGTTTGACATTCCTCCCTCCTCTGAAAGCCATATACCAACCATATTGACAACTAAACACGACAATTGAAAGTTTTCGGAAATACTGAAGAAAAATAGGAAAATTTCGAAAATCGCATTCCCAAATGTTCTACAATTACTTCGTTATAAGCGTTTTTAGTCCATTTGATGTTTGCGCTAACGAAATTGATCTTTGTTCGAAGGTGGAAGTTGATTTTCAGGGGAAAAAACGCACTGCTATATCTTTAAACTATATAAACAAAAATGAATCGCCAAATGTGTTGGTAAGTGCAAAACACGGGAACAGAATAGTTCGATTTGAGAAGTCTTCATTTTATTATATTTTCTGTATCAAACATGTATTCCATGTAACGGAGGAACATGTTATTTGCAAGTTGTTGAAGAAACTTGAGCGAGAATTGTGTCTGAAAATAAATTTATATTATAATGACGAGTTTTGGTACAAAACCAGGAAATTTATAGTAAAAGAAAAATGTAAAGGGTCTATTAGAAGATCAATCAATGAATAGTTCTGCGATTGAATCCACAAACGTTCGCTTAGTAAGGAAACGTAAATGTTTGAAAGTATTTATATCCATTTTGGGGCTACAAATTTGTGGCTAAAAATGATTGTTAACATGCAAAAATTGGACGTTTCGAAAATTCATAAAAATTCGATGTTCCACAAATATCGTAAAAAATTGTTTTACCATATTGTACACATTTTTTTAAATTTTCTACATGACTTCTATTTTATATGAAAAAATTAAAAAAATAATAATTAAAAATATGTATTTTAGATATTGCAAATATTTTTTTCAGTGTATATTTTTTCACGTTTGGACATCAATGCTCTATAACTCTTTCTAAGACACTATTTCGATAGGACTCATAGTTTTTGAGATATAAATTATCAAAGATTTCTCTTACTAAAATCGATACGCCCTTTTCAAAAGTTACACTTGAGTCAAAAAATTCCCGAATGCTGTGGAAAACTCATGTTTCCTCCAACCCTAACGGAATACAAACTTTCGTTCGAATAAAAAAACTCATGTTTTGTCATTCGTCGATTTCATTTGGAGTTGCTCATGACTAATAAAGAACTAGAAATGCATAATGCATAAGATGTGTATTTTCTTGCAGAGAGCTGGCGTTTACCCGTAAATTATACCAGCAATCGGAAAGCATTTCAAACTACTATATGGGCTTTTACATCCACTCGTGTCCGAAGATGCGATATAAGAGTAATCTCTCTCCATCTTATTTGCTATGTCCCGAAGCATACACATGGCATCCGCTGGATCGTAAAGTTTCCGATAAACTTGATAAGGACCGATACTCACGGTTGAACGAGGACTCTCTGGAGGAGGACTGCGACAGTGTCAGCTCCGATGATCTCATGAACGTATTAGTATTGCATGGTACTTCGTACATGCGCTATTCATCGTATATGGTAAGACTGGGGAATGATTTGATGTTTCTATAGCGATCTCATTTTGTTTTCACATAACCCAGGAATCGGAAGAACTATCAGAACCGGATGAGTGCGTTCTCACCTATGCGAAACTGGTAGGCAAAAGTTGTGCCACGCGCATGTTACTCTACGTTGCGTAGATGTGGGAGGCGAACGGAATGCAGCTTTTGCAGCGATTTTTTCACTTAAAATTACTCTCACCAAACTTTCTAGATAGCTTCTCGTTGTGTGTTCCTTATATTTATTGTTGCAAAAAATGAATAAATAAGTTGACTTGTTGCATTCGGATTTATAGTTCAATTCAAAAATGAGAAGGATAACTGATTGAGCGTTTATTTTGGCTTATCTAAAATAAATATTTTTTCTATACGGGATTTATCTTGAAATACTTATAACGGTTAAGCGGATTTGAAGTTACCATCTTCAACGGCACTATCTCTGTTGTATGTCGCTACCTTAGCTTGCTCTTGAGGTTTTTTCACGATTTCGTTCCATTTCTGCACTTTTCCAGACCCAAAAACGATGAATATTATACCGGATATGACGTAGATTCCCGCGCTTATCAGAAAGACGTTCCTCCACTCTTCCATTGTGTTCTGTAAATAATATTTTGTGCTGTGAATATTATGTCCGTAATTTATGTGCAATTTTATTGTACAATCTGATGGAATTATTTCATTATGATCAGGAACGATGAAACGAATTTCGGAGGTGGTCCGTTTAAACTGCAGAGTTAGTGGGGCGAAAGTAATCTCTTCCGATGAATGGAGTTTCGGAGTTTTGTTCCCTACCCTCTGTTGTAAGTAGTCATTGTGCATGCGCTTGTGATCGCCGTAATGAAATCATTTCAATGTAGCCCCTGAACACTGGACCGAGAATAAGTTGTTATATGAGTCATTACCAAGCACGAAGGTTATTCATTGGACCAAATTTCCCTTAAATCCTACGTTCATTGGGCCTTCTACAAAAATGCATCGACGCCCTTATCGATTGATTCGCCGCAACTATGGCGAAAATAGTCTAGCAACTGCGCTGGATTTTTTTTATCCCATTTATTTATTTAAGGCTCATTAGCATTTTAGCTGTAACAGAGCCAAATTTGAATCGAGTACATGTCACATGGTTATCATATATCTATAACTAGCACATTACACAGTTGCCATTCGCCAGTATTCCTTCTATACCATTACATATGGTACATTCACACAGTAGCCATTTAGGCGTAAGAGTAGTATTCTTTCTGCTCTTCCATTATCCAGTTGGACCACCGGACAGCGGAGACAGGTGAATGATCATTGTTGAGTTATTTATAGAACAGCAGCCCGATGTGTCTTGCAGAGCAGAGCAGTTGTATGGATGAATCGATCTTATTTCGACCGTGGATCGATCTCCATCGCTGATGATTGTTGCGTGGACGTAGCTATTCTGTAACAACACAAAGATGGTCAATGAGGGTCCTGAGTTTTGAACTCACGATCGATCGCTTACTAAGCGAACGCGCAACCAATGTGGCTACGGAGACCCCCCAACTGCGCTGGATGCTTCGTTCGAACTGCCAGCTTCACCCCGGAGTGAAATAGTAGGACATCGTGAGGCACTTCGTGTCCGCTGGATGAAGCCGATACAACATTTACAACGTCGTCTCCCTTCTGGAGAAAGGCGAGAGCATCGAATGGAAGCCAGGTCCCGACTGAAGAGGAGAACAAGGTGGCCTCATCGTTCCGCGCCTTGGGCCGCTTGGACCGACCAAACGGAGCAACAGCTGACCAAAAATGAACAAATGGCGGAAGAGTCAGTGGAGGCTGGCCTGGTCTGAGCAGCAGAACAATCAATGATGAAAAATGACGAGACTTAACTGACGCTGGACAACAACGACTGGCAGGGGTCCGGATACTTTACGTCGCCCACCAAGGAGGTAAGCGATGACGTCAAATATATTTTCCATACGAAGTTCCCAAGAATGTCCTTCTATGGCTGACGATCAGCGAAAAGAGAATGTCAGAGTCGCTATTCTTTTTTCTCGGGGCTTGCGGTGAACGTACTGAGTGTCTGCCGGAAGTTGCCGCCTTGATCGAGAAGTATCACGTCATAGAGAATGTGGTCTTTTGAGTGGACCTGGCCTCGGCCAAAAGATCAGTGGAAGAGATGGACCGGTCGAAGATAAACGATGAATCGAAGACCGCCAACCCTCTCAACGCCTCCTTCGACTGATACGAGTAGAACATTTCAGGCGAACACAAAACGGAGGATCTACTGTAATAATTCCGTGTCCAAAACGGAGGAACAGCTGATCACCAAGCACCATGGCTAAGACTAACTGCTGTGAGGCTGCCCAACACAGCTCCAACAACGAGTCGAGATTATTAAAATTTACTACCGAAATTCGGAGTCAATGGCCTCTTTAAGACTTTAACTTTAAGAGCGCTACGTCCACTTTATAGTCGTCATAATCGTCCTACCAGATCAACAATTGAGCGTCTAGTGGAAAATTTTGAATCCACAGGCACAGTACAAAATGTTCCCGTGCCAGTAAGACAAAGAAGTGCCCGTAGGATCGAGAATATTGCTGCCGCTAGCGCATCAATTGAGGAAGACCAAAATCAGTCTTTCACACGTCGTTCTCAAGCGTTGGACATTTCTGTGACGTCGTTGTGGCGAATTTTGCGAAAAGATCTTGGCCTACATCCTAATAAGATCAAATTGACGCAAGAACTGAAGCCGCTTGACCAACAAAAGCGTCGTATGTTCGTGAATTGGGCTGAGCAACAACATGAAAATGATCCGGATTTTCATCGAAAAATCATCTTCAGCGATGAGGGTCACTTCTGGCTGAATGGCTTCGCCAAAAAGCAAAATATGCGTTATTGGTCAGGCAGCAATTGACATGTACACCTTGAGTCACCATTGCATCCTCAAAAAATCTGGATTTGTGCGGTTTATAGTCCGGCGGAGTCATTGGGTCGTACTTCTTCCGTGATGATCAAGACCGGCACGTTACTGTGAATGGGAATCGCTACCGCTCAATGATAAACGAATATTTTTGGCCCGAATTAGATGATATGGACTTGGACAATATGTGGTTTCAACAGGACGGCGCCACAAGCCACACAGCGAGTTTAACAATCGATTTAGAAGAATTAAGAAGAAGAATTATTGAAAACCAAGTTTGGTGAGCGTGTTGTCTCACGAAATGTTAGACTATTTCCTGTGGGGCTACGTCAAGTCTCTGGTCTATGCCAACAAGTCAGCGACGATTGATGAACTTCGTACGAATATCGAACGTGAAATTGCAGCAGTATCGGCCAATTTATGCCAGAAACCCGTCGAAAATTGGGTTCGGCGTCTGGACTTCTGCAAGCGTGCCCGTGATGGCCATGCAAAAGAAATCGAGTACCATACATAATGGTATCAAATGTACTTTCACATGCATAAAGAATTTCATGAATATCCAAAACCGTATTTGTTTTATTTAAAACAATTTTTTTGAAGCGCTCTTATTCGAAAACCTTTCATATACCGGGAATTTATGATTTTAAATTTTACCGCTGATTTTTTTCCTACGTGAGGTACTACTGTGAGTGGTCTTAATGTCAATTTTGAACGCTATCATACAGTGTCGAACAAAAGTATAAGAACACTGCTCAAGCAAAAAAAAAGTAACAAAACTTAAAGATTTTTTTTTAATGTGAAAAACATTGAAAATAAATTAAATTGCACGTATTTTACAGTTGCAGTATCGATACCATAAACATCAATCACAATTTCAACGGCCTGGCTTGCATTTTCGCATTTATAAAATAAAAAATGTAAAATGTACCGAATTTTCTCTTTGTTGACTTCCATTGTTAACACCCTGTAACTCACAACCGAATGGAAAAAAACAAAAAACAACAAAATATGATCGACATTACGCTAGATATTGATCATGAAAGCCAGCCAACGAGAAAATAATGGATAACTTTTTCTCCTACCTAATATAAAATTATATTCAGATACAATTCAAGTAAATGATTATTTTAGCACATGAAATAACAAAGTTTTCATTCACATTGAACACTTTTTTGATACGGAGAAGCTAAATTTCATTTATAATTTCTATTTGAAAAGTGTTCATTCTGCTTGAACCCCCATTATTATCTTTGTCGGTTCACTAACTCGTAAAATGAAGTTCAAAGACGTGCCGTCCATATCGTTTTCACCTTGAAGTGTATACGGGTTTAAGGCCCATTATGAATTTTTACTTATGAACTAGCTAAAATACAAGCTTGAATAAATAAAACTTGTTTTTCAATCATAAAAAATGAGAAAAATTTTGTTCAACCTTGAGGAAAGATTTTTGCATTTTTTATGGGACAAACTGTACGTCCAAGGATGCGAAGAAGCATTCAGATTTTTAGTATTGAATTCCAAAAGAACTGGAAGTTCTTGGGTTTGAATGTATGGTACTGTGTAACGGGTGATGTTAAGTATAACAGTTCGGCTGAGAAGTTCATAAGGATGACGTCTCGATGGCGCCTCTTGCAAAAATCTATTTGACTATCACAAAGCACCATCTCTCAATGGATATGTGTCAAAATTTGACAGCAATCGGTCGATTGGTTCGTGAGTTACAGCATTGAGAGTGAAGCAACTTTTGTTATTATTAAAAAATCAATCAATGAAAACGATGGCAAAATTGCATGAATTGGGCTCCGAATTGCTTCCGCATCTACCGTATTCTCCAGATCCGACCCCCATCGACAATTTTCTGTTCGCAAACCTGAAGAGAATACTCGCTGGCGAAAAATTGAGGACCGATGATGAAGTGATTACCGAAACTAAGGCCTTTAGAGGAAAAACCGAAAGAGTACTAAAAAAATGGTATCGGAAAGTTGCAACTTCGCTAGAATCGCTGTATCGCCCTCGAAAGCAATTATGTTGAATAATAAAATTGAATTTTACAAAAAAAATAAATAGTTTTACTGTGTTACCTTATAAACTTTTTAGCCGAATTGTTAGTTGTGAGAATGAATATAAATAAGTTTTGTGGCGACGAAATGAGCACCTGTGGTTTTCAGATTATATTTTAGGGTGAGTTTGTGAGCTTAATGCTTAATAAAATTTTACCAACCTTTTCTGCCGTGAAATATGCTACCAACATCGGCGCTAGAAACCCGGCCGTAGTCCCTAAGAAATTCATGAATCCATAAAGCGTAGCAGCAAAATTGGGCGAGAGATCCTGAGCGTTGACCAGATTGGTGATGGTCGACGAACCATTGAAGCCCAAACACGCCACAATACAAGCAACGCATACGAGTGGATCTTGGGCGATGAATGGAAGTAGAAATAGCAAAACTCCCGGGATGAGATGAGCTGTGGAGTTTAAGCTTAGTAAATGATTCCGTTTTCATCGTAAGCAGTACTTACAGAACAAACAGAAAGATTTTCTGACGGCGGTTGTGCTCATGATGTCCTTCTGTCGAATCAAATCACCTATGTACCCGAAGAAAAATCCGGAGATCATCCGTGCGAGATATGGCAGACTCGAGAGGAAGCCTGCATTCGAAAGCTTAAATCCAAGCACCTCATTCATGAATTTAGGGGCTTGCGTTATGAAAAAGTTCATACCCCAGAAATTACCATAATGTAGTATTAACAGTGCCAGATAAGGTAGCGAAGTAAACACCTTACCAAACGGTGGCCAAGACTTTGTCTTGCTTACTGTATTGCCGAATGTACTTCCTAAGAATTGTTTCTCGGCAACTGTTATAGTCTTATGTTGGTCGGGAGAGTCTTCGATCAACAGCCACCAAATGACAGCAATCGCCAGAACGAACAGCGCTGGAATGTAAAATGCATACACCCAACCGAACTGTTCGGTTAGAATACCGGCTATAGGCCATGTGATAACCGTGCCGAATGTGCTTCCACCGGAAATGCAGGCTACCACTTTTCCGCGTTCGTTTGGTGGAATCCATCGGGCAATTAGGTTGTGTATGGCAGGGTACACGAATCCCGCTAGCAGTCCAATGAGAGCCCGCGAAACGATTACGTACCAAGCATCGAAGCTAGCGAATACTGGCGTTAACGCCGTTATGATGGCACTGGCTACGAACGAGAGAGTTAGCAGGAACTTTGGTCCGTAACGTTCGGCTAACAGACCAGCTGGTAGCGATGTAAACAGATATCCGTAGAAATACGCTCCCAGGATTCTTCCTTGGGTGTTCTGATCCCACTCGTATCGCGGGCCGAAGTTTTGAAGTTGTTTCTTAACTTCTTCCGCACTACTTTCGTTGGATGCGGCGAAGGTTGTTGAGCTAAATTCAAATGATAAGATTCCACTGGAATCGCTGGAATTACTGCTGGCAAGTGCTGTTGTTGTTTGTTTAATGTAGGAGTTGTTCGTTGTTGGTTTTACCATAGCAAGAAGATTGATGGACATGTTGACACGAAGCATAAATGATGTTAGGCAGGCGACGAAGATCATGATGGCCACAATTAGACGCTTCGGGATGGTGCCTGTAGGAAGATAAGTTGGTGAAGAGGTTAAACGGTGGATTTAGTAGCAGAAATTGTTCATATTCATAACGACAAACAATATATTTACATATTACTAGTTGACCCGCAAAACGTTTTTCTGCCATATAAAGTATGTCTATTGAACATTTTGGGTGTTCAATGAAAGATATATGATGTATTGTAAACGTGTTTGAATGTTTCAACGATCTATAAAATTAATCGAATGTGATCAGCAAAACAGAACGAATGAAAACATTCGAGCGAAAAGGTGTATAATGTTTCTTTATTCAATCTATTTCATTAATGTAACTGATATGTTTGATCTAATAAAAGTTAAGCGTAAGGCGAAAAAGTAATATATTTTTGTCGTGAAGTAGAAAAATGAAATGAAGAAAATCAATATCGATTTCGTTCGATTGTTGTCTCGGTGAAAAATACGCGCTTGCCGTTTTCAAGATGGACGGTTAGATTTAAAACTGTTCATAAATGGGAACAACGATACGTCAGACAACTTCATTGGAGCTGATGTACCTGTCTATTTTGTAGCACTTTTTGTCGCTTTCATCCAATAGAGTATTCACATCGGTATTCTGAATTTAAAATACAGACGTATTGCATCCATATTCACGGACTTGCAAAAGTATTTTATGTTTTACATCGAATTGCAAAACTCAACATTAATATGAACATTGAGTGTTTTGCTCATCTGAGGCGAATATGGTACTGCCCAACGATTGCCAGATTCAATGTTTGCATTATTGATTCCTGTGGATGATGGCAGTATTTCTTCGTTGATATATTGGACCTTAGGGTACGCTAATGACCCATGTACTTATTACATCGTCCATTAAAGGCATTAAAAGTTCAGATCCACGCCTGAACCATGTTTGTGGTAACAATATCGAACAGTTACCCATATCCCAGAATCCGATTGGTTTGAAACTCGACTTCACGATTCGATCAAAATCACCTTGTAGTTCCATCAAAACTTCATCTGTAATATAAAGTCGCCACCAAACACGATTTTGGTTCAAGATTTTCCCCACTTGCAGAGAATGTATTACTTTTATACATAGAACACATTTGATATGTAGAGCTAATTTTTCTTTTCAAATTTTCACGTGTATATTCCACCCGAAAATCCATAACCGTTTTCGCTATGTCGAATTGTATGGCAAGGTTGACACATTTGCACAACGCGATTGGTATTGAGTCAAACGGATTACAGAACGTAAAATTGCAATCCGTTCGGGTAATTCTGACTCGATCGGATTTCAGAATACGGGTTAGTAGTTGATCAGAAGATAGATCTGGAATGTCTAAGGAAATTACATTATCGATATCCTCAGGGCATATCGATTTTGTCGACTAACCAAACTAAAATGTGTGTATGAGATGATGCTCGTGTTTTCCATTCAACCGAATACATCCAGCATTATATGGGACCGAACCCGACATGACTTAAGTTTTTGTTTGAACACACGCTTTTTACCTTCTCGCATATGCCGATCATAAATTGTTGGGACAGCTCCCGAAATCGTAGAATGGCGTTGTCCTGATCTGATTCTATATGATACATATTAAACTATTCAAAATGAGAAATGATGTGGGGTCTCGTTGTTTAATGTTTATGCAATATCCGTTTTGTCCCTTCAGAACAGCTGGGGGATTTGCCTTGTAAGAGACCCTTCTGACGTGTATTATACTCACAGATGTTCCAGAGTTAGTTACTTAGAATACATTCAAGCCGTATTGCTAGGCATAGAAATCTCAACCAAGTGCTACTAAAAATGATTCAGGTAATACGACGATGATAAGACGAACGTTGGGTACGTTAGTGCTATTGAAGAAGAACATTGAGAGAGTTCTATGAACGATGTGCTTTAACGATGAATTCCAGATTATTGTTTTGACGTAGGATTACGTCTTTCAGGAACATATGGGGGTACAAATTGAAAATCGAAAATCGAGCACATCGTGAAAATTGTCCAATTTCAAACGCTTATTGCTCAGTCATTTCATGATGGATTGATGAAACTTTTGCGTCAATCGATTTCGGCATTCCATAACAATTTTTTGTATTGAAGAAAATAATACATATCATGAAACTAACTATCGAACAATTGAAAAATCCAACCCCTATCCTAACGGAAATACCCTCTTCTGATTGGTCGAAGTTGACGACACATGCGGTGGCTCCCTAACAGAGCAGCCTAGGTGAAATCGGCATTGCAAATACATGAAAGAAGGGGGACCTTTTGCTCCCACCGAAATATGTTCCCTAACAGAGACTTGATGTCCAAGCTGCCTGGGGAAAATCGACATTGCAAATATATGCAAGTCGGGGGCATTTTTCTATTGCAAGTAAAGTGAGTGATACGTGATTAATTCTAGCAAATAAAATTTAGATTTGGAACTTTAATGTTGGTTGCTTCTTGAAATTTCATATCAATGACCGATCGTGTATTGTAAAAGATTTAGCACAAGTGTAATTGTAAAATTAAATGGTAACAGTTGTGTTAAAAATGACTTGATATATAAAAACGATTTATTTCAATTTTCATAAATAAAAACCAAGGTGTGTTCCCGCTCGGGAACACCCTAGGAAAGTTTATACAGCGAGAAAAATTGGAAAAGTGAAGAAGTATTAGAAAAAGTGATTTCCTATATGCTCTATATATATAGTATTAGGTGTTGTTAGTCCAACTGAAATTCGCATTGGGTTGAATAAACACTCAGAAAGTAAAAATTATAAAAGAAAATTAGCTTTTCCATTTCAAATATGTTTTCCTTTTATTAAAGTAACATGTAACATGATGAGAAAAATTGATAATTGTGTTTGGTATTGGTAATTATTTTGTATTACATTGGTGGGTTTTTTTTTCTTTATTCATACATTACACAGGAGGCATCTCATCTAGGATCACAGAGGCCGGTTTTCATCATATCTCGTTCCACTTCGGCATCTTTTATCTGATACGCACCATCCAACGACTGTTTACCATCCCTCTACCATCATCACTCGGTAAACATTGGTGGAGTGAACAAACAATACCGAAAACCCAAACAAAACGGTCCTTTACAGGGCCACCAAATCGTTATCAAAGAGTTTAACGATGTAATGTTTCAAACATATCCAAAATCAACAGATAGCCTAACGGAATCCTACGTCAACTTTGCGGTCGTGTCTCGGACACAACCCTCCTGTGACTTTTTCCTTGGAATCACAATTTCTCGCGTCAATGTGCAGTCGCCATCTGTGATTCTAGCAACTCTTGCACATTGAATTTACACACGTGCTCTCCAGTAGGTGTTTTATCAGGATTGATGACAATAGTGTGATTGTCATTTTGTAAACAGATCAAGTGTGATTTGAAGTATTTCAATAATTCGTTGTGCTCATTCAGAAATACTTTCAGCTCGTCGGCGATATGCCTGGCTTCAGACGAACTGAGGTTACTAGCGAATGTGTGGTCGATGTAGCGGGCGTAGCGCCATCTGTCATTCAACAACATAAATAAATTCGTTCTGTTAGAAAAACGAAAGACGGTTTAATTATTTGAATATTGTTTGTACAAAAATACTAAAATCACAATAAAAAAATGGTATGGTGGTTTGAATTTGTGGTTATATAAATTATTTGAAGACAAATTTAAGAAAAAAACGTTCAGATATTTTTCTGCATAGGGCCACCCTAATCGGTATCAAATATATATACTAAATAGCAAACACAAAAAATGTGCAACACGTCGTTAGCTAGTTCTAGCAGAACTGCTCCAGCGACCAGCGACTGGACATGAAGATCTAGCAGATAATCCGTGATAATTTTTCTTAGATGAAGGACATCAAAAATACTGAGATAAGCTAAATAATAACATTATTAAATTATATTAAACACTTTGAAAGAACATAAACAAATGAGTCTCAGGCCTTAGGGGCGTGACCTCAACAGTGCCTGGAGCTTTAGGGTTCGATTCTAGTTCTGGTCGGGGGATTTTTCTTAAATTTTATTTCTGTCACTGCGTGTTATTTTCTGCCAGGCGTGTTATTTGGTAAAGAAATCTCTACCAAGTAATGAGTGTATTCTATAAAGGTATGGAACTTCAGGTTGACAACACTTTTTGATTTGTGCGCTATTTTGGGAGTTGTCAGTTTATTTTGTCATTTCATCACCTGAACAACGCCTGCAAATTGTGGAAATTTTTTACGAAAAACGAGGCTCAGTTCGAGAAAATTAACGCACTTTTCGTTCCTTTTACAATCGACGCCATCAATTTAAGACACCATGGATGGTTTGTGCACCCCTTTTACTCTACAGGACGCACCGTCAATGACGTCGTACAGTCAGTCTATTCATGATAAAATGGCTAATCAAACTAAGCACAAAAAAGTGACAGCTGTCGAAATGGCACACATATAAAAACCGTGTAAATTTATTTTTCTTCGAAAAAGGCCCTCCTTGAAAAAAAATAAGTGTAGAGTGGTAAGTTGAGAGATGTACTATAAGCTCTAACGTCCGAAGTTTTTGGAATATTTTTACAAATTGAAAATATTTTTGTTGAAAGTCGTTTTCTCGATCGACTCAGTGTTTAGTTACACATCATAACTTCATGGAAAATGTAAGAACAATGAATCCCGACAAAGCTCTGCCAGTGGGTGACCATATTTTCGAATGGAGTCCCACTGGCCTCTGGAAAGCGGATGTTTTGTCAACTGTACGGCAGACTATCGATTTGGCCTATCTCGGCCTTGCGGTACGTGCCCGTGTCCAAATTTCCGCGAGTTATGCTGCCCGATTGCTGCTGCTGGGCTTCCACCTTATTAAGGAACGCCCAAGTATGCAGCTCTGATTGGGCTCTGGTCTTGACATTGTGCGGTACTGCGTTTAAGGTAAACTCCTGGACGAGGTGTGCGATAAGTGGAAACACTATTTCGCTTATAAAAGCCGTCCGCAGGGTGCGCGCACATTTCACTCTAGTTGGTGAAATTTTTCGGCAACGTTTGCTTGCTTAGCTCGCAGGGGGACAAAACATGTGGTTACGGGAGGTTTCGGGGGTTAGTGTGGTGGTGCTGGTGTTGTTCAGTGTGACACGCGCGGCGATGGTGGAGCCGGAGGTCTTCTTGACGGTGAAGAGTGGTAATTTGGCCACCATGAACTTCGACGATGTGTACAATGCCTATCTGATAGTGACTGATATAATGATAACTCCCGAGGGACGACCATTGCCGTTCATGAGAGGAGAATGTGAGTGTTTGTATTGAATTGGTGGTGTGATGCTAATGTGATGTTTTGAAAAGTGGATAAATCTTATTTTAAAGGATTACAAGAGTTGCGGCCGAATCTGAAGCTGCTGGCGTCGTTCGGAGGAAGTGCTGTTTCACCGGAGATGTTCTACCATTTGACTGACAACAAGCGACGGGCGGTGTTCGTGCGAAGTCTGGTGCATTACGTGAAGAACTTCGGCTTCAGTGGGGTAGACATTGCATGGATGTATCCGACTGCGGCAGATAAAGTAAATTGGTTTTAAAGTGTAGCTATTGGATCATATGTAACCAATTACTTGTTCTAGGAAAGATATGTGAACCTATTGAAGGAGTTACGAGCAGCCTGTGATCAGAGGAAGCTGATTTTGACAGTGACTGTTCCCAGTAATCCGACCGTCATCGGTAACAATTATCCGGTCAACGAGTTGCAGAATGCTGCCCACTATGTGATTTTGGCCACTAATGAGTTCAAGAAGGTTAAGAAAACTTCGCTCATTGCTCCTCTGTACTCTCTGAATGCCGGATCATCGAATAGTTTGGTAAGTAGGATTGGTTATCCATCGTAGCTGGGCTTATTATACGAGTATTGCATTGCGTAACTATGTGGACATTTTGTAAACGTGTTTGAGTGACATCGAAAAGTGACAGGTGGCGTGTTTGATGAATACTTACCGTTTGTTTTGAATTTGAACACGTTTTAGTGAAGCGATACAGAAAAGTGTTTAAATGTGAGGCACGTACTATCACTTTGGTGTACTTATTTTGATTGAGTACAATAGTTACTTGCCGAAGCTTCAAAAAAGAGACATTTGATGTTGAATTTGTATTGATAGTATGGATCATGTTCACATATTTAATTGATTCGTATTTGTTCATTCAAAAAATTGGAATCCATCATCGCCTTCATATTTCCACTATGATTCCCTCGCTTTTTATTGGTCTTTCTTCTCATCTCATATTGACAGAACGCATTTTAATTATTTATTGAATATGTGGGTAATGTCGAGCTTCCATCCTAGTGTATTTATCCCGTTCTGTACAGACTCACATATGAAGATTTTCAGCAAACCTAGTTTTTTTTTGTGAAGTTTTTCTAAAATTTTGTACAATCTGCTTAGCAGTGTTTTTATCTACACCCAAAATTAATTTTTAGCTCATGTTTTTTCATCCCGATTTATTACAATTAATGAGCCTAGAAATAACAGAAAATGTCATGACTCTCAAATACTGGTAAGTATTTGTATAATATACTAGCTGACCCGGCAAACTTTATCCCGCCCTCAAAATATATGTTTTGTTATCAATACCTCCAAATATTCACGTTTTGTTACTTACGATCATGGATCTAATCGCAGAATTGTTCATTGGTTCATCTTTCAATTGACCCTTTACAATTTACTTTTAATATAAATTTTCTAGGACTTCTACCAAAACTCGTCATTATAATATCAGATTATTTTCAGACACAATTCTCGTTCAAGGTTTTTCAATCACTTAGAAATAACATGTTTCTCCATTACATCGAATGAATGTTTGATACAGAAAATCTGATAGAATGAAGATAGGCCTAAATCAGATAATTCCTTCTTCGAGTTTGGTCTTATCAACACATTCGGCGATTCATTTTCATTTATATAGATAGAAAAAGATATAGGAGTGCGTTTTATTACATTACAATCCATTTCCACTTTCGAACAAAAATCAATTTCGTTGGCGCAAACATCGACTGGATCAACAACGCTTGTAACTATGTTATTATAGAACATATGAGAATTGAATTTTCCGAAAATTTTCAATTATCATGTTTGGTTGAAATATGAGTAATATTTTTATGCGACCCGCTCTCCATTCCAGAGGAGGGAGGGGTGTCATACCATCATAGAAACATTTCTCGTACCCAAAAACCCTCACATCCCAATTTTGGCTCCATTTGCTTAACTAGTTCTCGAGTTATACAGAAGTTTGTGTTTAATTTGTATGGCAGCGTGTCGAACCACTATAGAAACACTTCGTGCCCTCTAAAACCTCCACATGCCATTGCCATTTGATTCCGTTTGCTTGATTGATTCTCGAGTTATGCGAGTGTCAAACCACTATAGAAACATTTATTGCCCCTTACATCATTACTATTCATTGATTCTCGAGTTCTGCAGCATCCCCCTGAGGGAGGTGGAAGGAGTGTCAAACCACCATAGAAACATTTATCGATCCCTAAAAACTTTTTATGCCAAGTTCATTTTGTAATGAGGTGTAATATTCTCACGTATTTACGTAACAGCATCATTAGCTATGTATATAGCGTGGTTGTTTAAAACAGCCTTCCATCCCAGCCAGCCTTGACTCGATTCCCGTTTACGTCGTTTGGACTTTTTTGGGTGCAATCCCAAAAAAGATGAAAAAAAAATAGATGTCTGCTTCCATACATACAAACATTTTAATGCGTTGAGGAGGCGATCTGGCGTAGTGGTAACATCCATACCTCTCACGCAGAGATCACGAGTTCAATTCTCACTCCCGACATTCTTCCAAAAATGGAAGTAAAAGTGACGAACCAACCGAAATGTGTTGAAAATCACTACAATAGAGAGAGAGAAAAAAAAAATAATGCGTTGGGAGACAGATGATTTTATTTGCTAATTTGACGCTTCAAGACACGAAATGGCATCGTTTCTGCCGAAAATGAAACGCTAGTTTTGGTGTAGTTAACAGAATCTTTACAGGAGCTCATCCCAAATCCATTAATTCTAAAAGACCTGAGATTCTGGAAGAAAGCAATGTAAGTTTGAGAAAGTGTAGTTCTATTTTTCGAAATTATTGTCTCACAACTCGATATTCTCTGCTACACGATATTCACAGCGGGATAGTTTTTACTATGCAGTATTTGGTAAATGGTTATTTCAGTGTTATTTGAAAATGGGTGTTTATCGCATACTGATTCTCCTCGTAGTAAGAATATTTCATACCAGCAATATATTTTTCTGAGGGTAAACAAAAGAAGTGGCCGCATGGCCACATATCATGCTGAATGGGACAAATTTTTGTGTCGTTTCTAGTCCAAATTTGTTTGAATCATTATTGTAATATGTAGTAGGTAACATGTATGATATAAGCAGGGCTTATTCACCTAGAGTCGTAATTGAAATTTTCTCATACGTACAAAGTAGTATTTGTATCAACTTTCAACAAAATTTGCCTGTCAACAAGTGTCATATATTTGACTTCCGATCAAACCTTTAGCGATTCGAACCTAAATTTATCCATTTTGACCGTTGCGATTACAACTTTTGATTAAACTTTTTTTTTTATCACCTTCTTCATGCTCGTGGTGAGTTGTTTTGGCCAAAAGATTCAAAATTTATCTGCGCTGTAGGAAACTAAATTGTTACGCTATGACTGTGACAGTGACAGATTGCAATAGTCTTTGCCTTCTCCGAAGCGTCCAGGGTTGCCAATAATATTTTTGAAAACTAAACTGGAATATTGCTCTTAAAAACTGGAAGAAAACTGGATTCTGTAAACAGTTTCATTTCAAGAAGATCGGTTTTGGTTTATCTAATATTATTTTGACGTAGGAATACGTCTAACCTTTTCAATATAGGGGCCCATCTCAATATTTCAATGTAAAAAATGTTCAGTTTTTGAACGTTAATACCTCTTCAATTATTTGATAGATTTTGATTCCAAATACACGAATTGATAGGAAATATCCTCAGCAATTTTTTATATGTTCTACATTATGATTTTTCAGTTAATGTAAAGCTCAAATTGATGAAAATTGGAAGGAAGGAATCCCTAGATTCCCATACATTTTGTCTGCGCTAACGCAGCAAACAGCTACTCATTACAAGCAACCACAGGAACGGGTGAATGTATGGACAAGGTGAAGACGAGTGGGGAACGCAAAAGAGATTATGAATAAATATAGGCGGTCGCTACAACGTTAACTATATGGCTATATAAAGTGAGCGATGGTGGTGCTTGGCCACATTCTATCATCGGACGCCAAGCAGGAAAGACGCCGAGGAGAGATTGTGAACGAAAAAACCTTTGTGCGTTGCTGTTTTTTTTTATCATGTGGTGGATGGTTTTGCATAACGCCGATTTCGGTCGCGCGCTCCATTGTGCTTGGCTTCATTCTATCGCCGGACGCTATCTTGAGATTGATTTTCGGCATAACAGATATCGATGCATTTGCAGGCTATGTATGCGGTGCAATACCGTAAAAGGAAGAAATAGGAGTTTCTAGGGAATGTGGATCAGGAGAGCCTAATCGCTTATCGAAGTGTGTTAAAAGCGGTGGAAGCATCGCGCCGGATGAAAAAGATGCTATCGCCCTCGATTTGATTGAATGCTAGAGTTTTTAAATGGTTTTATTTAGCTGTAACATGTTTGTATGTTCGTATGTGTTTGTCTATAGCGCTATATCACATTAATAGAAATTCGACCCCCTTCGATTGATCTTAAATTTGGAACACATTTTTATTTCTGCAGTCATTACAAAACTGCGTATTTCATGATCTTGAAAAACCAAGATGGCGGCCGCTACAAAATCGCGGAGTACATATTTTCTCAAAACCCCATCAATATGGGTATCAAATGAAAGGGGTTGACTAGTAGAACACAGATATTTATGAAAAATGCAAATCCAAAATGGCCGCCACCACAAAACGGCGACATACATATTTTTTTCGCAACCCCATCAGAATGGATATCAAATGAGGGAGCTTGACCAGCAGAACACAGCTATTTATGGAAAATTCAAATCCAAGATGACCGCAGTAACAAAATAGACAACTACTTTTTTAAACTTCGAAATTCAATTCAACTTGACCTGTTTGTGTGTCTGTAGGGTTGTTAAATTTTTCACCATCCCTTTTGACTAATTGATCTGAAATCGGACACACTTTCATCTCTGCTGTCTTCATAATACTGCGTATTCCATTATCTTGAAAAATCCAATTTGGCCGCCGCTATAAAATTACCTTGGTATGGTCCTACGTCTCTCCGGTTATGTCCCCGACATTACCCACCCGTCTTTTTTTAACCATACCAATGCTTGAAAATAAATTTTCTTCTGAAGCTTCGTATAATATTTATATTAGGTTGTCTATGTCTATGGCTAATCGCCAAAGGTACAAAGGTACGTGGGGGAATCCGCTTTGCAAATATATGCAAGCTGCGAGAACTTGTCTTTGTGCAGAATATGGTTTCCTAACGAGTACTTCTAAGCTAAAGAGCCTTGGAAAATCGTCATTGCAGATACTAGAGCCGAATTAACTTTCAAGTTTAAAGCCTCTGTAGTATAAAAAGTAGAAATTGAAGTTGTTGATTCATGTAAGCAGGGAGTATTTCTGTACGCGCATGTTTGTTTTTGCACTCCGGAATGTGTTGTCCTAACACGGACTACAAAAGCGGATACGAACACAACGCTTTAGCTCGGTTTTCCAAGACTGCATTGGAAGATCTGCCCTCATAACTTCTGCTCACTGAATTTCTGTACATACCGTTTGATGATTAGGCAAAATTCTGATAACCAGTTGTTGCGATAAAGTCGATTGTTTCAGATTGTTAAAGTTCATCAAATCAAGCAAATTCGCGGTTCGAGAAGCACGTACACATGAGAGATGCAATAATTTTCAAGATGGGAATGTGAAATACAATGATCGTTTGACAATTCTTCTGTTCACATGTTTTGGTAGTCCTAAGCATCATATCAAACATAAAAAGACGGTTCTCAAATTTACTTGTAACGAAGAACATAATCTATTACAATATAAGAATTGATCCTACATGGTAGTTGCTCAAACTCTTTACTTATAAATCAAATATGTTGAATCCGATTGAGTTCGAAAATTGTTTCATTCAATCAATAATTTAATAATTACTAACAAACACTTACTAAGCCAACGGTAGTCATACGTCAACCTTGCGGTTATATCGTAGATAAAACTCACCATTTCAATTTTTTATTTTATGGTAATGACTCTATGATCTTCTGAGCTTTAGAATGAACTGGAGAATCTGATGTTTATATAATCTTAAAGCCAGGATAGTACGCGGGATCTATGAAATATTTTCGATAAGTTCTGTTATGAATAATGCATCAGTCGTGAATGAAATGGTAGATCAATTCGTCTGAACTTTAGAATATTTTGGAGCACCTAGAAGACCTGATATTTATCAAGCGTGTTTCCAGCATTCGGGGAAGCTCTTCGTTTTCGCATTTCAGACAAAATTTGGACGCATTGGATGAAATGGAAAGAACCAAACCACAGCCTCACCTGTCACAGAAGTCCATGAAGTAGATGAAACTCGACTCAAAAACAGTATATTTTCACCACACGCACTGCGGGCTTATCGTACTGCACTCGGAAGTATAAGCCCGAGAAAAATAACACTGCGTTGAGTCTGTAAAAAAAAGAAAGATCGATCAAGAGTAAATACAGCTTGGATCGTTCGAACCAGGGATGCAAGGTGGTTTTTTCAAATGTCTTCACATGATACGAAAAAATGTCTTCAAAAAATAGTGAAGAAAACTAAAATTCATAACTTACTTTTGAACAAAGTTTCATAGTTTATTCTAATTGGCATTGTTGAAAGCGCATCTAATTAAACTTACCTTGAGGATTTGAAGTTTATCTCAATAAATAAATTTGAACAATGAATATATTCCGTAACAGCGAATTAAATTTTATGAGTTAAGAAAGGATAACTGGCTTGATATACTTCTGATTAAGTGATTATCACCCAGGTTCTTCCACAAAAACGGAACTGTGATAACTCAATTTGTTTATTTCAGCTTTGAAGTTTTGGTTGTAACTCGACCCGTTTCCATAAAATTGATTATTGAAACGGTATGTAACCGGAAAACCTTCGATTTGTGAAGTGGTCGTTTGGAAGATCTTGTATATCTATTGTATATTATAAGCCCAACATAATAGAAATACAATGTCATAATCATAAGAATTCTCAAGTGCGAATGAAGTAATGTCTTCTAGAGGCAATATGTAGACTTCTTGAAGTTCTCCAGAATTTGAAATCAAAGTCACTTTGTTGTTGAATTTATTATATACTTGTGGATTATCTACTTGGAAAAGTTTGAAAAAAACAAGAGAATTTTATGAAAATAATGGGCCTGATCACGAATGTCACTTCATGATGGAAACGAAATGAAATGCATCTAACCTTGCGTACAAATAATTCCATTTTCACCGTGATGTGACGTTCGTGATCAGGCCTAATATCTCTCAAGAAATCACATACGTTTTCATATTGAAATGTCTTCAAATATTTCATAATGTCTTCAAAATGTTTTCACAAAATCAGATGTATTCACAGTAAGACATGTCTTCAAACCTGGCATCTCTGGTTCGAACGTAGAACAAACTAAATTGGTCAAGGGATAGGAATGTGGACAAAGGGATAGTATTTATGCATTGTAAAACTGAAGCACACATTTAATAAACTGGATAAAACTGGATGATATTCAAAAAATGGATGTTTGTGGTTTTACGTGGAAAATTGAAAGAACCAATATTGGTAAAAATTTGCGTTGATTTTTCACGAAGTTACAGCATTTCAAAAAGCTTCTATTTCTTCCTTTTTATTTTGTCGAGGGTATATTGTTATTTATCACTAAGTGAAACACGCCACATTGAAAGTCATTAAATATTATTATATATTTTTGATTGGTTAATGCTTTTTGATATAATTGATTCTGTTACGAAATTATTCAACAACAATGATTCTGATAAAGGGGATGATATGTGGTGTTATATATAGGTTTCAGGTTGAATCTGTCAGACTCTAAACGATATTATAATTTTTTCCGACCAAGTATAAGAATGGATGAAGCAAATCTAAAAGAACATTTGTTCAAAGTTCTTGGTCCTCGATCTAGTAATACTAGTAGGCCTACAGAGCATAAAATATAATGCAGAAACATCTCACCATTTCTTCTATTTAATTCCAGGACTTCCACGTGAACTCATGGAAAATGGCGGGCCTGAGCAGCGAGAAGATTGTAATCGTCATACAAACCGACTCGCTCACCTACAAGCTTTACCAGCTGAACGAGTATCGGTTGGGAACGCCGGTAGCGAAGCTGAAGGTACGACCGTATTACAAAATTTGCCAGAAGTTGTACAGTGGTTCGCTGGAGATATTCGAAGAGAAGGCTCGTTGTCCGTACGCCGTCCGTGAGTTGAACTGGTACTCGTACGAGAACAAGAAGTCAATTATGGAGAAGGTGCAATATGCGGTGGATCAAGCGATCGGTGGCATTGCCGTGTTCGACTATGATGAGGATGATCCACTTAATCTGTGCGGCGACGGGTCGCATCCTATTACGAACACCATTTTGACTTCCCTGCAAGCTGTGGAGAAAACGACCGTTAGCAATGATCAGCCGGCCATGGCTCAGCGAAGCGTTGGAGAATCAGAGTTCGACTCGTATGAAAAATTCGCGGCAATGCGGCTGATGGAGGAAGAAGATCCATATGCGTATGAATCGGTCCCGAAGGCGTACGCTGATGAAGAGGCACACGCGAGTTCAATTGGGGGATGTGGCTTCGTTGCTCCGGCAGAACCCCTGAATATAATTGATGAGGCACCGTATGTTGTTCAACATAGACCTGCTCCTGTGGTTGCACCACCGATTGTGAGAGCTCCGATAGCGGTAACGACAAATCCACCTATGATATATGAATTCAATGAGCATGAGCTGTTCGATCATCCTATGGTCGTAAAGGATAGTGCACCTGTATTGGTTCAGGAGGAAGATGACCTTATCGACGATCGGTTCATGGAAGGAGATCTATCGGTATTAACAGGCCCGAAAATCGCAGTTCCAGCCAAGGTGGAAGAAAGCGACTGTCCGCCGGTAATTCTAGCAAATTCAGATCAGGCATTCGCGTTGTTGAATTTACCGGAAGGTGATGCTTGTGATACGCACTTGTTCTCGGAACATGGGGCGCCGGCTAGTTCGAGTTTACTGTTTTCCGAACCGGAGCAAACCGTAGTTATCCAACCGATGCCGAAAGCGGCACAGTATTGTCCTGGGAAATCTCGAATAGGCTTCATTGCAACTGCTAGTACTGGTGTAACTGAATCGCCACAGAATTGCCCACGATCTCTGATAAGGATTGTGGGAACAGCAAGTATTGGAAGCACAGAAGCTCCGCCGAAGCCTGTTCAGATAGTCCCGATAGTCCCGATAGCTCCAATAGTTCAACCTTGTCAGTCACTCTCAACTACCGGCCAGATTGTTAGTGTAGGACCAAGCGATTCTGGTCAACCACTGATCAACATAATTGCGACGGCATCGGCTAGCACTCCACCACCTCAACAACCTTTTGCTGAACTATTTACGAACATGAAAAATCTAGCAAGTAGTTTGCCACAATTGGCAGCCCTGAAGCAGAATCCTTTGCTGATAGCACTGAACAATCAACCTACTCAGCCATCTTCAACCATCTGTCCGTATGACGGAATTATCCAGGATCCACTCAACCCTCGTTACTACTTCTTGTGTCGAAGTGGACAGTGAGTACCCTGTCATCGTACATAAAGTCATTAATAATATGACATTTTTTAACCTTTCCAGACCCATGTGCGATGAAAATAGGTTCGCCTGTGCCGAAGGATACGTATTCAAACAATCGTGCCTCAAGTGTGTTCCGATTGGTGCTAGTGGTTGTATCTGATCCCTTGCGACTTACTTTGGTTACGGTGCGCGTGTGACTATAATTATACTTTCTAACCCCTTTAACGATTTTTTTTTGATTTTCCTTTCTGACTGTTATCCTCGCTACCTGATAGCATTGCCATCTCTTCCGGAATCTATTTAGCTATAAAATAGCCAGTGAGTGACCGTCACAATTTTAGATCGATTGTTTGTGCTGCAGCCAAATTTTAAATATGAATAGTAATAAAATAAGTGTCGACTACACTCACACGAACACATGCACATCCACGGGCCCTTGGAGTTTGTTGTTCAGTATTGCGAACAATATTGTAAATAGTGTGCGAATTGAATTCATTGTTTGTGAACTTGAGACCACAAATAAAGCACTTATGTGTATCATTGATTATTAAAATAGCGATTTTTCTTACCCTTCCATAATGTCACAATCATTTTGAATCATCGGTGGTGTATTTGCGATTGAGGTTGAATTTGGGTTTATTCGCCTGGTTGAAGTTCCACTGAGGTTTTAGCTGTAATGAGGATAAATAAAGAAAGCACATCAATCATTCTACCAATTTCAATATATGCTTCAAATCGAAAATCTGCAAAAATTCCAAAAAAATAATTCAGATGACAAATTCCGTTTTCTTTCAGGATAATTCTTAACTGTATATAATATATTTCATAACATAACTTTCGAGTCCGATTTGTTTAATTCAGGTGTGCAAATTAAAATTGTCCAGTTGATGTTTTAGATGTTGCTAGTTAAGTTGTATGCATTCCTTCGATTTCATACACTACATGGACTGAAAAGTCTCCGGATTTTTAATGAAAACATTTGTTTTTTGGGCAAAGCTATATTTATTCCTCAACACAATTTCCTTCGAGAGCAATACACTTGGTATAGCGAGTTTCTAACATTTTGATTCCCTATTTGTAGTACGCAACGTCTAAATCTTCGAAATATGCCTTAGTTTCTGCGATGACTTCTTCATTCGATGTGAATCTCTTTCCCTGGAGCCACGTTTTATCCATTGTCACAAAACGCCGAAAGGTACTTGTACGGCTCATTTAAATTCATTAAATCACTGATAAACTGTTGTTCTCAAAGGAGCAGAAGTGGAATAACATTTCGTCAATCACTGCATTGGTTGTTCGGGAGTTTTTCCCATAAACAAAGACAATGATTGATCAAAATACGATATTCCTCTTTTTCCATTTTCTATACGAATGCTCAGGTTGTTTGTGAACAAATAAACAAAATGTCGTGAATCTTCACGCATAAGCTAGTGACAGATGAGCCTCTCGAAATGAATCTTGTTAATATTTTAATAGCGCCATCCGTTGAAAAATTCGGCTAAAGCCGTGAACAATGCAATAGAAACTCTTCACTGTGAAACGTCATTGCACTCACCGTATCCTCCAGACCAGGCCCCGTCAGATTGACACATTTTTGCTTCAATGGGACATGCACTTGCAGAGCAGCGCTTCACCGAATATAAACATGTCGAAGGGTTTTCGTCGAAACGAGAAAAAGGTTTTATTCGAAAGGAATCCACAATTTGCCTGAGAGATGGTGATATTTTGTTATGATTTCACATTCTAATCTGTGTGGAATGAAGCATGAATGAAACTGTAAAACCTGGAAGTGGGTTATGTGGGAATAATCTTAAGAAGCTTTCTTGTCAGTTGCACTTGATTGAAAAATTACAAAACAAAATGTATTTGGTCGCAATCAGACTTTTGGTGACACCGTTCATCAGCGCTATTATGATGAACGAAGTTAGCTTCGCCACATCAGCGACAACATGCTCTAACCGGTCTTATAACTTATAACTGAGTGGATTCCCGAGCTTATATACAGATTTATGTGATTTCAATAGACTATTTTCAAAGCAATTGTTAAGCTATTGATACAAATTTTTGGATCATTAATTAAAAAGCATATAACGCGTGCACATTATATCTCTCCAATGAAGTGGTTATCATACCATTCCAAACTTTGAACTTATACCCCAAAGATGTAGTCCTACGTCAACAAAATGCTTTTAGTATAATGAGGATGGATAAATAGCAACGTCTGTAGATAATCTACTGTTGCTCCGTCAATATCAATATCATTGAGGTGAAGAGAATACAATAATCATGCTTATAGAAAGTAATATTTTACAGACGGTAAACATTTTCGAGTAATAGCGTTTGGCAAAAAAACCTTCAAGCAAACACTGATGAAGCTCGATTGCAAATCCTTTCCTCACTCACTTCGGCTCGAGTAATAACCCCTTCGGCTTTGTTGATGATATTACATTCATGACCATTAATGACATTGAATAACGGTCGCATTGCAAATCGAAAGGTAGTGAAAGAAAGGTTTGATTTTTCGTTTTGATGGAAAAGTTGATGGCTCTGGGCCTAGGGGCACGGACGGAATCTTGACATAGGACTATGGTTGAATGTAGTAATTGCATTTGAATTAATTTTTTTATTGTTCAAAATCTGTATTTTTTTCTCTTTTGATACCTCATATGGAAGCCCTGAGAAAAAACGTTTCTTGTATGAACTTGTATCCTTTACGGGTTAGATGAGATAACCCGGTAGAATCCGAAACCACATTCTGTTGAAAAATGTACACCAAAATACCATGTTAGCCATTACTACCCTTTTTCTGGTTATTCAATTATACAGAAGGACACAAGGAGTCATAATTTATCATTTTCAAACACAATTCAAATCTACATACATATAAACCTAAGTCAAATACACCCATACCTCGCTTTACGGCCTAGATACGTTCCATGAAATTCGGGCGCAAAGCGAAAAGCCGTATAAGGAATCAATTATTCTATCACAAATTCATACAAATTCAATCAGGTCGGTTCCAAATTTGTTAAATATGTAACATGGTTTATCATTCAAAATGAATTTTATCTTTTTATTTTTATTTCATTTTAATCAAAAATACATATATAACATAAACGTAAAACATACAATACATACAACATACATACATAAAAACCAACAATAATCTATAAACAAAAATGAAATTCATGTTACATAAAATATGTGTAACGGGTGTTAAATAAAATATGAGAATTTTTTCAATCACATATAAAAAATTTTTTTTCTTAGATTTCAGTATTTTTTATTAATAACATAATGTATTTTCTTCAACAAAATGTCAGTGCATGTTTGAGTGAGGGCCGTGGTCTGCTGTTCGACGCAACTTTGTCGCGATGCTCTCACAAGAACGTTGTACGGCACTTACGTCCATTTTCCGGATACAACTCCGGTATCTTGTAGTCAGTTGCTTCGTGTCCTTGGCCCTCCAATTGTTTTTATACACTAGGGCACTGAGTGAGCCAAAGAAATCCTCTATTGGGCGACACTGGGGCAAGTTTGTTGGGTTACGATCTTCCGGCACGAACGGTATCTTTTTCTCCTCAAGATACGCCAGCGTCTTCTTGGCTTAATGGGAAGACGCCTTGTCCGGCCAGAAGACGTACTTCCCATCCGCGTGATGCTCGTTCAGGAACGGCAGCAGGATTTTATCGAGACCGCTCGGCTTAAACCAAGGCTTTGAAATGCCCCGGTCGGAAATGGCGATGTACAACATAACCTTTTTTTCAAACTTGAGCTTGAACTTGTATTTCACTTCAGGCGGTGTGGATGACTTGTCGCTGGAGTAGTAATTATGATTTCCTGGAATATGCGTTTTGGACAGCGGAAAATAGCTTTCGTCGTCCAGAACGAAAGACGTTCCGCGGTATTTTTTGGTCATCCACCAACATTGTGATTTAACCGTCTCAATCTGCTCCTCCGTGTACTCCGGCGACCTCGTCTTCTTCCTGCAGACGATTCCTTCCGACTTGAGGGTCCGATGGATCAATACGTGGGAGCAGCCTTATTTCCGACCGGCGTCACGCAGGCTGGTTGCGTCCTTGTTGTCAAACAGCTTCTTTAACGATGTCTTCCTCTGCTTCGTCATTATCGTCACCGGACGACCACTTCCGACCTTCCGCTCTACGTTCAGGGAACCCAGGATACGATATACCGTACTGACAGGTACATTTTCTTCCTTAAAATGTGCCACCGTGAACTTTTTTCCTTGCTGGAAATGCGTTTCGTAGAACCGTACAATGCGTTCGCGGAGCACGTGCTGTTTTGACGCCATCTTTTCTTTGACTAAATTCAAACTAGTAAAACCAAATACGCCTACCGTTTCTAGGGAGCCCAAAGAGCAATTTTCTTGGAGAAAGAAAATTTTACGCTCTTTATTTGAATCACTGAAAGGTATTGAAAAAATTCCCATTTTTTATTTAACACCCGTTATGTACATAATTTTTTTTGCCGTTATAACGAAACATTTTAGGCCGTAAATCGAAAACATGCCTGAATTGAAGAGGACCGTTATAGCGAAATGCAGTATAAAGAGCGGCCGTATAGCGAGGTATGGGTGTAAATCTCTGACTACAGAAATGTATTATGGATGAAAATAGCATTTTCTCCTTCGTTGCCACGTTGTTCGGAACATTGTTTGCAGAGGGTTGTAATAACTTTATGGCCATGAGATGTATATTGAGTATTCTATGGCCATGAGTGCTCTCTTGGGAAAGTCGTATAGCTGTAGATCAGTTCACTCATTGGGTGCTAAGTTCTGCTTATGTATCGGAAAGGGAAAGGAGAATGGGCAAGTGCATTCGAGGAAGTGAAGCGGGTTCCTAAGGAAGACATGTACGGGGAACATAATATTGAGATCGCGACTACTCAAGCTATCATAATCTGATATACGTGAATAGACACATTCGAACTTCTAAATCAGCAGCCAGTTAAATTGATTAATTGCATTTTATACATAACCAAACAACATGCTTGATATTATGACATCCTAGACCACAATTACATAAATTGTTAGTAGCAAGACCTAAATGATGAAGACGTTAATTGAGCCCGAATTGATTGAACTTTGGAGATAATAGAGTGAAACCATCTTCCAAAATAATCCCTCCATTGATTCTGCCATCTTATAAATGTCTGTGTTATATGCTAACGCCGAATTGTAGGCAAAAATATTCGTTGCGTCGCGGAGGAAGGCGAGTGGTTAGTGCAATCGAAAAAAAACATACCCATTTTAATCGTAAAATTGTTTAACTTTTTTACTATATTTTCTGTTACTGTTTTAAGCAAAAGATTGCTGGATAAATTTCCTGTCTAATGGTATATAACACAACATGTGTCGCAATAACGATCTTAAGTAATATGCGTTTGAAATCTCTTAATGAATCGTTACATTTTTCGTAGAGTGAGTACCATCGTAATTAACTCTTTCATTCTTAAATGGATTTTTTCAAGACTAGAGGCGAACGAACTTTTAAGTTTCAAGCTATACCACACAAAAAAAAAAGAAAGGAAAAGTACAATATTTATATACCACCGCGAATCGGGCGCTGGTTCATCGCTCGCTCGAAATGAAAATGCAGCGTTCGTTTTGAAATTTTGTTTGTATTGGATTAATAATTAACGTGGTTCTTCCAACATTATCCGATGTACACTGTCATTAATTGGATTTTTCAATATCTAGTTGTGAGGAAAACCTTCTGAATAAATCATATACATATTCTCTTTATAAATTGAAAGTCTCAGTTTATAAAGATTTTTATTATTATAACGCCCCCAGATGATTTGTCAATGCGAGTACTGCTGTGGTTATGGTTATGGTTCCCCTGTCACTATTCGAGTACGCCGAGTTTGATTGCTCGGTGGGAAGAATTAGCATTTATTGCTAATCATACGAAATGATTAATCGCGTAAAAGTCTCCTGCCTTTCAAATTTGGTATCCCAGATAATCGTTCGATTAATCGATTAATCGAATACTTCCTACAGAAATCGATTATTAATCGAACCAACACTGCGCAACCAATAATCGAAGCGAGCGAATAATTTACGTCGATTAATCGATCCAAACCCAGAGAAAAAAACCTACAGCCGCTGCAGTTTTATACTGAAACTCAATCATTATACAGGGTTTTCCAACTTTAAATTCCGAAAGTAAATTGAAATAAAACACACTTAGAATTCGAATTTCGATGAAACTTTCATATCAAATTAAAGTTTGGTTAATGCCATTATGTGTGAAATACAACATCATTCAAATGTCCACCTAGGGCTTCCTCGCACACCTCGATCCGGAACAGGTAATTTTCGATGACTTTTCGGCACATATGGGGCGGTATCTCGGTCATAACTTCACGAATGTTGTCTTTCAAATGTTCAAGAGTTTGCGGAGAGTTGGCATAGACACGGTCTTTCGCATAACCCCACAAAAAAGAGTCTAGCGGGTTCAAATCGCATGATCTGTACGGCCAATTGGCATCACCAAAACGCGAAATTATGCGTCTCTCAAATTTCGTTCGCAATATGGCCATGTTCGGTCGTGTTGTGTGGCACGTGGCGCCGTCCTGCTGAAACCACATGTCATCCGTATCCATATCTTCAATTTGTGGCAAAAAAAATCGGTTAACATGCGGCTATAGCACTCACCATTCACAGTTTCCGTCTCGCCGTCCTCATTTTCAAAGAAATACGGCCCGATGACGCCACCAGACCATAATGCGCACCAAACAGTGACTTTTGGCGGATGCATTGGCCTCTCAACAATCGCGTGTGGATTTTCTGAGCCCCATATACGGAAATTTTGGGTGTTCACATAGCCACCGAGCTCGAAATGTGCCTCATCGCTGAAGAAAATTTGATGCGAAAATTCAGCATTTGGCTGCTGTTGTTCGTTCACCCAATCGACGTAAGCCCGACGCATTCCATGGTCACCACGCTCTAATTTTTGTACCAGTTGGACTTTATATGGATGTAGGTGCAAGTCCAAATGCAAAATTCGCCACAATGATGTATTTGACAAGCCCAATTGCTGAACACGCCGTGGAATCGAAACATTCGGGTCATCCTCCACACTGGCAGCAACAGCAGCAATATTTTCGGCCGAACGCACATTACGATGATGCACAGGTTTCACAATATCCGCTACGGATCCAGCAAACTGAGCCAATTAACCCTAGAGATAGTTTAACGTAGGTATTGATCCACGCTTCTAGTATAAACATTCCCAAGACCATTAGGCTTCCATGTTTATGTAACCATTGATGGAATTGCATTACACAAGTAGAACATCATAGACGAACCGTCTAGAATGTTCTGTGGTATGGTGTTTAGCACCGCACATTTATCAATGTAATCGCTTCCAGTCATTGGATATACCACAAATGGGCATCAATTGTGTTTTCAGCACAAAGGTGGGCGGCATCGGACCGGTGCTTTCGCGTGTCTGATTAATTGTGAATAAATACTGCTAGATGCAAAGTTATTATCGACTTGGTTTAATGAAACCACACCAATGCGCGTCGAGGTGAGTTCAATTGTAAGCGTGCGCGCGTTTCGCTGAAGCTCAATATCTTCGCGCGTCAACTCAAATGGGCCACCGTTTCTTGGAATGTTTAAAAGGCACACTCAACTCCCAAGGTTTGCAAACAAATTCTGTTGAGATTTGAAGCAGAAATAGAACGATAACCGATACATTACGGTTGCGTGCCGCGAATAACAATTGAAAGAGTAGAGGGTTCAACGCGATGCTGGCAGGTTCGCGTGCTCAGCAATAATTATTGGTTGTTCGGATTCGGAGTTGTTAGACTGTGCACACCGGATGTCAATTCAATTATTTAGTAGGGGAGGTGGGAGTAAAACGGACATGTTAAGAAGAACTTCAATTATACCTTTGGAAACTCATCTTTCCCAAAACTTTGATGCAGTTTCTTGCAATTCAATATACTGTTTCTCTACCTAATTGGCCAAATATTTTACAAGAAAGTGTTTTTCAATGTTTTTTTTTACTGAAATTAAAACAGACCTAAAAGTACAACATTTTTTTCGATGCGGGTAATATGGACATATAGTGGGGGTAACTATACAAATCAACTACCTGTCCTTATTACCCCCACTGTCCGTATTACCCGCGGTTCCCCTACATGTGTTCGACGGTAGCACCTGCGTTGAACAAGTTGATGAAGATGTGACTTAAAAGGACACAATACGGAACATAGAAGAACCATGAAATTGTTCCAATATTATGATCGTTTTGTTATGCTATTTGCAGGAACCAATCTCAGATACTTTTCTCTCTCAATGATTCTTCGTTCTGTAGTGGATAATTTTTTCCACACTTTTTCATTATAACTAGAATTGTTCACTCTAGCGATTGCACAATGGTCCAGGAGATGCATTTAAGTTTAGCATTTAGAGCTTGATTCACTAGACTTACATAGTAGTTGTTACATATGATAGAGCGCTCATTTTTATGTCATCAACAATAGGGTAACCAAAATTGTCGATGAATAAAAAATATAATTACCTATTTCAACGTAGTATTGAAAGGAATACCGAAAAGCAATGTGGTGGAGGTGATCTTAGTTGTAACATCCATACTTCTCAAGCAGAGATCACGAGTTAATTCTCATTCCCGACATTTTTCCAAAAATGGAAGTAAAAGTGACGAACCAACCGAAATGTGTTGAAAGTCACTATAATAGAGAAAAAAAACCGAAAATTTTGAAAATTCTTTTCATATTGGAACACTTTGATTTCGAATGGGGAATGGATTTTTTTGCGCTCATCACTAAAGTGCTTAATATGAAAATAGCAAACAAAATAGTTAAAACAACTACAAAAATTGAAAAATTTGCGATGCTTGTTTTTACGGAACGCAAACATTTTATCACTGGTTTTTACAGTAATTCTTTTTTTTTTGCAAATGCTCAGTATTATAAATTATAGGCAGTATCGATACCTGAAAATGATGTTAAAATGAAGTCTATACCTCATAGAATGTCATAGTTTTCAGCAGGCTGAACAACATTAAAGTTCAGTAAATTTAAATTTAAAAATGAAGTGTTCAAAATTTGATATTGTTCGGAATTCGAGACAAAACGATAAACACCTCGAACGAGCACGAACGAATTTCGCGAAAGACGCCCGAAATCGTCTGTTGTTTCAGAGAGTAAAGTCTGTAGTGCTTGAGTTGATATTAACACATTAAGGACAGCAAATAAATCTACAAGACATATGCCTGGGACTGCACGGATTGGGGGCTCTCTCTAAGGCACGTCCACATTACGTCGAGCGGCCTTGGCCGCCCGGTAAAGCCGACTAAATGTGAACGTAGCGCTCGGGCTTGCTGACGTGCCGAAAACCGACTCGAAACAAACCGAACCCAACCCGAAACAAGTGGGTCCGGTTCGAGAAAGTCGAACCAACACAAAACGAAGTAAATTAGCGTTGACGACATTGTGCTTCGTGTGTTCGTGACGGCTTCGCACATCCGATGGGGCTTCGGCTTCGTGCACCCGATGTGGCGTCCACATTACATTACGAATCGAATATGCCTCCTGGCACAGGCGATCGGCATCATTCGGCATAATGTGGACGCGCCTTAAGACTGAGCTGTTTTTATTTTGCGTTCGTGCATTTATACAGTTTCATAGCTTCATTTGATCGAATTCCACGAATGATATCGTTTCTTTCGGTGTGGATAAGACGAATACGAGCCATCGGTAGGGATTGTTAGACTCTTAGCAGACCGCGGATTCAACCATCAAGTATAATTCATTGGCTGTTGATGTAAATACTTACGGGTTATTTCGTGATCCATCCGTAACAGGTGGAACGCGAAACACGATAAAACTCTTGGACGGTCCTTAACCCTTTCACTACGGGAGTGTGCTCCGTCGGAGTGCTACCGCTGAACGGAGCATTGCGCCGAAAAGTATGCATATCGCGCTCGTGTGATCGATGTGCAGTATCACCCTGATGTCGTCTATAGACGACACTCGTACAAACAGCTCATCGCGCGGATGTCGTCTATAGACGACACTCGTAGCGAAAGGGTTAATATGTTAAGAGAATGTGTGATGTACCGTGAAACTGAGACCTTTATGGGCATCAGAAGGACTACGTCTTTCTTTTTTATACTGGTAAGTTCACAGTTTCGATAACGAAAGCGTTACGCCGGAGCAACCCGATTTTGAGTGTTAATACCTCCTAAACAATCAAACGAAATGATATGATAAACACTTCATTCGAAAGATAAAATGTTTACGCGTTATATGCTCGTTAGTTTTTGATCCAAAAACTTGTTTCAATAGCCCTAAAATTGCTTTCAAAACTGGCTATTGAAATCACATAAATCGGTATATAAGCGAGTGCCGCTCGGAAATCCACTCAGTTATGATTGCGCAACGATTGAGGTACGATCGCTGGAATGAATGGATGTTTCCCTAACACAGACTTCAAAACCATGGAACTGATGGAAATCGGAATTGCAAAATAGATGAAAACTGCGGGTACTTTTGCAATCGCTTGTGTTTTTGAAAATCGGAATGTGTTTATACCCCAAGCATTTTTACACTCCGGAATTCGTTTTGCTAACACGGTCTACAAAAGCGGGTACAAATGTAACGCTTTAGCTCGATTATTCAAGACTGCATTGGAAGATATCCCTTCATGTCGCCAGCTCACCGAACTTCTACGCATACCGTTTGATGATTAGGCTAAATGTTGATAACTATTAGCTGAACGTCCGAGGTGCGATTATTGCTAAGGCTAGGCGCAAATTGAGAAGCGTATAGCGCTCGTAAGCGAACGCGAGACTAACAACACGACTCATACGTGCCACAAACGTAGCGTGGTGAAGCGCATATTGAGTCGCAGTTTGGTGTAAATAACATGCCACTCGCATACAATGACTGATTAACACAGAGTTGCGCGATATATTTATTTACTAACACAATCACCCGACCAGTACAGCCATACAGTGTCAAACCCACGGCGCTATATGATTGTTCACCAACACAACTACGACAACCGGCATGACCAGCACGAGAAACTGTGGTTCAGCCACAGCGTCGCGCGAGTCGTGTCTCACGAGCGCTCCACCATCTCGCGTCATCTGGCCAAGTTGCGCCGTTCTATCTGTTTTCATTAGCCACAAAAACAGGCGCTATATCGCGCCAAGTTACTCGCGCTATATGCGTCTCAATTTGCGGCTTGCCTAATTGAAGAAACGAAAATGATTAATAAGTCAACGGCAGTCTTACGTGTACCTTGCGGTATAACCCATCCATAGTTTTTTAAATGTTGAAAGTGTTCAGTTTAGGTGTTTCAAAAGATGTATATACGTGACAGACGACGAACCATGGAGCCCATAGGATATGTGCCTGAAATTTAACAACAATCGAGTGTATGATTTTTTTTTTGGAACAGCCAAATTCAACAAAATTTATCCGTGCAAAATTTTGGAGCAAAACCGGACAGGCCATAAAAGCAACCTAGAATCATCAATTCAGATAGGTTTTTGCTAGAAATATTCTGGAAAGTGAGGGAAAGGAACAAAAGAATCATTTTCATCAACATCGATTTGATGGGTCGTTCGATGACTCCCAATTATTTTTCCTTCTTCACGCGCATAGAAAATAAACAATGTGGTTAATGTTCTTCGACGCTTGAAACGCGATCGATGTATTCAAAAGTCTCTCTTGGAGTGGCACGAGTGCTTCCAAAGCTGCTCAGAACGAATGCAGAAGTGTATCGTTCTTCATGGAGAATGTTTTGGAAAATAATTAAGTGATTTATGATGACGGATACTGCTTTGTAACCCTTTCGTTCTTTTTATCGAGCAACCCTTGCACCACTGCTACTTGGAACAAATTTCATGGATGAGCTTGGATTTTTGTCGGCTTGAACCCGAACCAAAACTAGAGTTAGCATGGCCACGGAAGCTACACAACTGTATATGTTCCTAAAACACTTAATATGATCATATTGAATTCATTCGCCTATTTTCGATAACCGAATCACATTCACACCAATTTCACGCTTGATTTACTGTTGAATGATTAGCATCATTCAACAAGATAACCAATGTTTCTACGTCATTAGCTTCTTTTTATCTGAATACCGTACGAAATGCTAATTTGGATAGAATGATTTGCAATTGGATCTGTTTTAAATCTATTTTGATTTCGAACGGTGACAACTTTATTATCGTTCACTTGGCTATTCCAATCGTAAATTACGTGATTTGTTGTCGTGGAATGCTGAAACACTTTGGCTCACATACACTGTAGAAATACATCCCGGAATGAATAGTACCCCGAATTGATAGAGAATCAGAGCTGAAACTGGCTCAAGTTGTGAATAACCTTTTCGCAATCTCAAGTGGAACTACTGCTTATTGGAACTATCTTCTTTATATTATAAAGGAACGTAAGTGTTTCAGAATAATTCTTCGAAATTCATATGACCAGCGGTTATCACACAAGCACCATATCTCCAAAGCTAAAGTATCAGAGAATATCGATCGAAGGCCATTCAGTAATTATGAAACTGTACACTTGAGCACCTTTCACACTTTTCTTGATTAACAGTACTTGCGTTCCTTTGTAGGGCAATGTTTTTGGTTCCGAATTCCGATTCCCTCAAATTAGGGGAGCACGTTGAGAACAATTCATCACATGTACACCAATTTTGGTTTGATTTGAACAATCATCAAGTTGACGCTCAACTCTTGAACCACTTTTGCACGAGAAAGTAGCTGGTGAAATTTGCTACATCAATGTTCCTTACATTCCAGTAACACCAGCAAAACAGAAACGAACCCGGTCAGTTTCACAACAGATTTGAACTACTTCTTCCTTATTGCTCGATCAGATGTGATCGGAACTAGTCTGACGACTTTAGTCGCAGCGTACAAATGATCTGTTATTTTTCACTACCGGGACAATAACACATTCCAGCCTTCCATCAAAAGCGTGTGAACGCAAAACCCGATTGTTTACAGCGATTCATAAATTATTCCGATTTTTCACACTACATATGCGTTGGTATCGTAAATTTATCGCCGCGACATCGTATGTGCGGCGCGGACAACAATCTGATCTAGACTTGCCTTGCCACTTGTAGCGGCGAAATGTTCTCACCTACAACACTACTTCACACACACCTAGCGGGTTCGCTGATGGACAGCGAACTTCATCGCATTGCGAACTCGCGTGTCCCTGTCGCACTGTTATCTTCCTGTTCCAACGGAAACTCCACTTTCAGAGTGAGACAGTAAAAGAGACAGAGGGAGAGACTTAAGCAAGACCTAAAGTGAAGTTCTTGCGAAAAGTTCAAACGCGTTCACGCGCGTCTGCTGATCGAATTGTACTGCGCTGCTCCATAGGATTATCGAGGGCTAGTTGTAACGAGCCCGCGATATCAACACCGCAACCGGTGATTGGTTGTGTGGTAAACAATTTGAACGGTTCTTACCTGACCTAGCCGCTGGTTGTTATATGTGAGTACTGATCAGCATCGCGAAGATCGCGAAAATGAGTGATTTGCGCTGTTGTTTATGTTTTTGGTTTTGGCAAACTCACGTGAAACTTTGTTGGTGATAATGATTTAGATTCGATTCGTTCTATTGCGTTCTCAAAACAAAAAATATTCGATCGAAATACATAATGTTGTTTTTTAGGATTGAAGCAACATTCCGCATTTGACTAACTGTTCAAAAGTGAATCACTGCCAACCGGTGTAACGGGGCAATGTCTTTGCGCTGGCATGAATGTTGATGACATTTAGGCGTTTTCGAATCCACTCAGATTGAATCGGGAAGCCGATGTTCACGATGTGCAAATTATCTGGCGCGAACTTTCGTGGTACCGTCGCGTGGTGATACTTTCGGCTGGACCAGCACTGCTTCTAACGGGTGTTTGACGTAGGACTACGTCTTTCATTTCTATACCGGGGTGTATGAAAATGAAAATAAAAATCAGGAGAAATAAGGATAGCATATTGTTTTGACCGGAAAGTTTTTGGAAACACCAGCGCATCTTTCGCCATTTTCACACAGCCTAGAAATGTTATCCTCCAAGAATATTTTTACATTCTCGTCGAAAACTGTTTTATACATAAATGAAAGATATTTCTATGCTGTCCATAGTGTCGTGTGCTTGAGAGAATTTTACAGGGACCCTAACCTGTGATAATCTGAAGGTGTTAGTTAGTCCAGCTGGTGGGATAGCACATTCCAGTCAGACTCCAAAATAAATTGTCATGTTGTTAAAAATAGATATGAAGTTTGGCGTTGCTTTGATGGAACACGAAGGCTATCACATTGACTAATTCTGGAAGTTTCTTTAGTTTGTTGCGAGCAGTAGTTGTGGGAATTTATCGACTGTTTGATTAGTAGAAGCTCGAATTGGAGTATCGAGACTAATGAATAAATTCAGCTTCGAGATCAGTTTCGAAATATTATGCTAATGATGATGAGTTTCTGTGGAATATTAGGAAATGTACATACAAAGTTTTTTTTTTTCCCAAAATATATTTTTTATTAAGGCACATGTGGCCTTAGCCTGACGGGGCCGGGAGTCCAATATTTTGACAATTTTTGTCTTACAACTATGTTAGTAATATGTAACCGATTACTCGCGGTTGGCTCGAGGTTAGTATTACAAGTGTTCTCATAATTGGTATGTTGCAGTCTTCGATGCTCTGTACGTGTGCCCGACACGGGATACTTCCTATTAGGATGCAGCTGACCATTAATCAGCAACGCCCCCCTAGTCTGTACCCCATATCTAGCGTAGTGCGTCTTTCTCGACTCGAGGAATCCAGGATAGAATGGTCACTAGCCGGCGCAATCATCAGCTCGTGTAGAGTTGTCATGAGCGGTACAACCTTTGGCTCTTGTTGAATGATCAGTGGACTGCATAACCTTCGGCCCGTGCATCTGTAAAGAGTGTGTGTATGTATTGCCGCGACTAAGTAAAAGTTTATCGATCGGATAGGAGGGATATGAAACGGGGACACAACGAAGGAAACATCATTAAACGTTGACATCGGCGTTTCTGAGGAACAGGTATAGATGAAGCAGAAGATCAGGATCCCGGCTACCTAAGATATCCCGGACGGGGATATCCGATTGTCTGCCTTGTGCTCTCAGTGCTCTAGAAAGCTGAGAGCGAGCAGCATGGAACCGGATACACGACCAGACAACATGCTCGATGTCGTGGTAGCCATCGCCACAATCACAAAGATTGTTTGCTGCGAGCCCAATGCGATAGAGATGCGCATACACATACAAACTTGTAAAGTATGAATTAGAATTACGTGTTTTAAGTATTCAAAACACAAGAAGTAATTATTTTCATTCAATATATAACGGTTTGAAACTGCCTTTGGGCGTGCTAATCTGATAGAGTAACTTTCTTTCACACCAACTTCAAGCTTTAATAAATGTCGATAGGGTTTTCGAAAAAGCGAATCGCTTCTGAGTTTATGGATAATAAACAAAAAAGGATACACATAATTTTCATTATAATAAAGTAAAATGTACAAAATCAGGATAAATCAGGATCATTTCAGAAAAATCAGGCAAAATTGACTGTTTGTCAGGATATCAGGGAACGTGTTCAAAAATCTGGGAAATTCTGAAAAATCAGGAAGATTGGCATCTCTGGTTGCAGCGATAAAAATGAAACATCGAAACACACTTCATGTGAAATATTCGCTAGCGTTCACACCTTGAGGGGAAACATAAAACACAAAACGAGCAGAATGAGCGACCATTTTTGTTTCGGGCACAGAAAGATTCTGAGAACTTTCCTCAGAGGAGAAACAATACTTATACGCTAGCCATTGCTTACATACTATGCAAGCGTGGAGTTTATGTATATCATATATGTATATCATATCAGCATATCAAACAAATCTTAGAAAATTTCCGATTCGATTGGTATGCAAATCGTTAAAATCCGTTCGCAGCGAAAATAGTTATCAACGTTAACTTTATTTCATAAAAACGTGACCTGTTTTCTGATTTGGCACCCTTAGTGTAAGACGTAGTCCTACGTCAATAAAGTGTCTACGCGTTATATAATTGTTACTTTTTGATCCAAAAACCTTAAAACTCAATAGCCTTAAAACTGCTTTCAAAACAGGCTATTGGAATCACCAATCGGTATATAAGCGAGCGCCGCTCGGAAATCCACTCAGAGCAGGGACGAAAAACCTTTGGGTTAAAGTCCCTTTAAAAACAAGAACAACAGAAATCCACTCAGTTATAATTGAATAATTGAACTAACTGAAAGCGCTGATGAACGGTGTCACCAAGAGCCTGGAGAGTGATGCCACTGAAAAGGCGACCAAGAGAATCAGCATCGAAAAACGGTTCCGCCTTAGTCATCGGAGCAGCCGCCCCACGCACACATACACGCGCGGAACTCTTTTCGTTTGTTTGCCATCCAGCATCGAGAAGATTCCGGAAAGATGTCATCGTTCCTGAAATAATAATCTGCCAGTTCCCCTTGGAATTGAAAAATACATTCAAGCGAAAGCGTTTATTTTAATGTTTTCTATCCATATAATACTGCGACCAAATACATTTGGTTTTGTGATTTTTCAATCAAGTGCAATTAACAGGAAAGTTTCTGAAGATTGTTCTTCCCATCAGTAGGATATTTTCGTATCCAATACTGGATGCGCGCGCAACGGAAAATGTTTCACATCGCGAAAATCATATAATTTTCAATCGATTACTGCTCAGTCGCTGAAAGTTTCAAACTCAGAGAGTTCATTCGCCTCTAGTTTGCCTTCCAAATTGCCATCGTAAACCACAACTTCTCTCGATTCAATCACGGACAAAAAGCATACTTAAGCGATATTCTGGTGGTGAAACGCATTCATTTTTCGTGAGGACACCAACTGGACAACATCGTTGCTGGACGAGCTGAACGGCGAGGGATCGAGTGACCTGGCCTGACCTAACCTGAAACGCATTCAGTTTGTTTGCAACTGTGAGGGAGCGCAGGAAAGCCGATCCATCAGGAGGGGAAGAGAAGGCGACCAAGAAAGTATCAGCATCGAAAAACGGTTCCGCTTGAGACATCGGAGTAGCCGCCACACACACACATACACGCGCGGAACTCTTTTCGTTTGTTTGCCATCCATCATCGAGAAGATTCCGGAAAGAACTAATCGTTGCTGAAAAATAATCTGCCAGTTCCCCTTGGAATTGAAAAATACATTCAAGCGAAAGAGTTTATTTCAATGTTTTCTATCCATATAATACTGCGACCAAATACATTTGGTTTTGTGATTTTTCAATCAAGTGCAATTAACAGGTGGTTCGAGTATCGAGAAGTATCTGGAAAAATGTTATCGTTGCTGAAAAATAATCTGCCAGTTCCCCTTGGAATTGAATGTTACATTCAAGCGAAAGAGTTTATTTTAATGTTTTCTATCCATATTATACTGCGACCAAATACATTTGTTTTTGTGATTTTTCAATCAAGTGCGACCAGCGTAAGACCACGTCTTTCGGCAATTTATTGGAGGTGCAATGAATCTTAGGAAGGAATTCCCGCCTTACGCGCATTGGCAAACGATGTTTACTCAACAATTTCTCAAACGTGAAATGGGTGTTGTGAGAAAGGATGAGTGAACGCAAAAATTATGTAGACTGATTTGATGCAACAGATATTTTGTCTATTGGAAATGGAATACAAATCACATCACAATACAAGCAATGTATTATGTATTTTGCAACTTTTGTGTGATTGCTTCTTTTGCTGAATATTGTACTTCCAATGTAACGCCCTCGATTTCGAAGTCCCCCAAACATTCATTTATTCATTCATTCAGAATTGATCCAGATTTAAATCATGGAAGTAGCAAGTTTCTATATTATTTTGATAATTGTGAGTGTTTGATCTGTATTTTCAGTTGGTGTGTCTATGTAGATGTTAATGTATTATTCCGCCGTAGCGATTGGAGTTCTTTAAAGGGTACCTGCAAAATATATATCGCGGATACGATTAGTTTGAAGGAGTTCTCTCGATTACCTTCTCAGATTTCCCACAAATAACTCTCCGCCGTCGTGATCAAAATTTTAAAATGATTACTCGCGAATGGTAACGGAAAATATGATGTTACATTTTCCACCGTTGTGGTTGGAGTTCGATACAAAGTAGGCGCGATAAATAATTAATAAGAATGTATTGTCGATTCGATTGGCTGTAAAAGAATTTTCTCGGTTACTTTCTCAGGTTTCCCAAAGTTAAATCTCCACCATCGCAATTAGAGTTCGATGTAGAATACGCGTGTCTAAAATGGAATATATCGCTGCATTTATTGGGTTTGAGTTTTCACGCGTGTTCTGACTCATAAGATCTTTGGAATTTTGTTTCGTCAATTGTTTAATAGTTCACATAATCATATCACTTACCACAGTGAATCCTGTGTACCTCTTCCCACTAACAACTATCCCTTCCATGATAATCGCTAGGGAGCCACGCTATAGAGGCGACCCTTCTGGCCTTCGGGCGGCGATTATCATACTAACATTCCTTCCCTTCCCCTGGTGACTGTAAGGACGTGTCCGGCGTCGTTATTGACCATTTAAATCTCGAATCACCAAAAATTGCACAACGAGAATGATTTGCTAGTCCCAAGCGTCATTCTGTGTGTTCTTTGTGCAATTTGGTTGGTTCAGGTCAATCACGGAGAGCAACTACGAAGTGTACAGTCTACCCAAGCTCAAGCTCAAGCTCATTCAGAATTGATTCAGATGCAACTAAAAACAAATGATCACTAAATCAACGATAGTCCTATTGTCACCCTTGCGGATTATCATACTCAGTGCTCTGCTAAAAATGTATTTGTTTTGTTCTATCGAGAAATTGTTTTAGCGATGGAGCAAATTTTTGGATATGGATACGTTTATAAGTTAAATTGCTGTATTTCGTCTGATGAACAGCCATAAGCCACACATAAACTGCCAATGCATCTTTTTGGTTCAGTTCGAATCGTTGGACCATATTTCTCCAAATACAAATACATGCAACTTTTGTGTGATTGCTTCTTTTGCTGAATATTGTACTTCCAATGTAACGCCCTCGATTTCGAAGTCCCCCAAACATTCATTTATTCATTCATTCAGAATTGATCCAGATTTAAATCATGGAAGTAGCAAGTTTCTATATTATTTTGATAATTGTGAGTGTTTGATCTGTATTTTCAGTTGGTGTGTCTATGTAGATGTTAATGTATTATTCCGCCGTAGCGATTGGAGTTCTTTAAAGGGTACCTGCAAAATATATATCGCGGATACGATTAGTTTGAAGGAGTTCTCTCGGTTACCTTCTCAGATTTCCCACAAATAACTCTCCGCCGTCGTGATCAAAATTTTAAAATGATTACTCGCGAATGGTAACGGAAAATATGATGTTACATTTTCCACCGTTGTGGTTGGAGTTCGATACAAAGTAGGCGCGAGAAATAATTAATAAGAATATATTGTCGATTCGATTGGCTGTAAAAGAATTTTCTCGGTTACTTTCTCAGGTTTCCCAAAGTAGAATACGCGTTAACTGTACATATTCTTCACGAAATTCTGAATAACATAATATCAGAATTTGTGCCGAAGAAAAGAAGACGAAGAAATTCAACCAGCAAATATCCTATTTGGTTTAACGTTCAAATAAGAAATCTAAAGAATAAAAAACAAAAAGCACATAAAAAATACAAAATAGACAAAAGTCATCAAAATTTGCTTGAATATCAAAATATTTCCCAAAAATTAAATTTTGCAATTAAAAGTGCACACGAAGAGTACAATAGAAAGGTCGAAACTGAAGTCAAATCATGCCCGAAGAAATTCTTTAATTACGTAAAGTCTAAGCTCAAAAGCAATAACTTCCCATCGCAGGAGGCGATCTGGCGTAGTGGTAACATCCATGCCTCTCACGCTAAAGGTCACGAGTTCAATTCTCACTCCCGACATTCTTCCAAAAATGGAAGTAAAAAGTGACGAACCAGCCAAATGAGTTGAAAATCACTATAATACAGATAAAAAAAAAAAAAACTTCCCATCGCAGATGCATCTCGATGAGGATGTGAGGAATTCTTCGAACGAAATTTGTAATCTCTTTGCAAATTTCTTTCAGGAAGTATATACCACATTTTCCGAAGAAAATCGCGATCGGAACTACTTTTCATTTTTACCGGATTATCCAAATGACATATCGGTGAACTATCTTTCACAACAGGAAATATGCCATGCACTAAAAAAATTAGACGGAACGAAAGGACCAGGACCTGACGGAATAGCACCTATATTCCTAAAGAACCTGGCTGAGGAACTCACCCTTCCCTTACATTGCATTTTCAATATGTCACTACAAACTGGAATATTCCCAGAAAAATGGAAACAATCTTTTTTGGTACCTATCTTTAAATCAGGCGCTAAATCTGACGTACGTAATTATCGTGGAATTGCCATTATCTCTTGCATTCCTAAACTATTCGAAGCAATAGTCAACGAAAAAGTCTTCCAACAAGTAAAGAATAGAATTACGTGTATGCAACATGGCTTCTTCAAAGGCCGTTCAACTGCAACTAATCTGTTGGCTTTTGTGACTTTTATTTTGAATGCAATGGAAAATGGCAAACACGTAGAAACTCTTTACACTGACTTCAGTAAAGCATTTGACCGCATCGACATTCCATTACTACTCTTCAAATTGCAGAAAATAGGAATAGAACAAAGACTCCTAAACTGGCTCAATTCTTACCTAACAAACCGTGAACAAATTGTTCATTTTCAAAATTCTCTTTCAAATCCAGTAAAAGTCACATCGGGAGTCCCACAAGGCTCTCATCTTGGTCCTCTTCTTTTCATTCTGTACGTTAATGACATCTCCTTCGTTCTCAAGCGTATCAATGTACTTGTGTATGCCGGCGACATGAAGCTTTTCGCGGAAATTGGAAATGAAAACGACATCGAAGCATTTCGAAACGAAATACATGTATTCCATACTTGGTGTGATAAAAATCTACTAACACTGAATGTGAAAAAGTGCAACTCTATAACATTTAGCAGAAAAAAACATGTACCAAATATTGTAATATGTCTTGGAAATCAAAATGTAGAAAAATGTGAAATAGTTAGAGATCTAGGCGTCGTCCTGGACTGTAAACTCACATTCATAGAACACTACAACTCTGTAATAAATAAGGCGAATAGTGTGTTAAGTTTTGTCAAACGCTTCTCACATAACTTCCAGGACCCATACACAATAAAGCTTTTATATATTACATATGTAAGGCCTATTCTGGAATACTGTAACATCGTTTGGAACCCGTATATGGTCGTACATGAAGAACGCATTGAGTCAGTCCAGAAACAGTTTCTTCTATTTGCACTTCGTAAACTCAACTGGACCTCATTTCCACTTCCTTCATATGAAGCACGTTGCATGCTCATAAACATCCAAACACTAAAAGAACGCCGTGAATTTGCAATGCTTTCTTTTGTTAATGACCTAATTTCGCAACGAGTACAGTCAGCTGAATTACTAGAAAAACTAAATTTCTATGTACCTGGGCGTCAACTAAGAACGCGAAATTTGTTTCTAACCAAAACATCCAGAACAAATTATGCAAATAACGCCCCTATCAATCGCATGATGCGTATATACAATCAGCACTGCGAAATAATTGACACAACAATGAATAAAAAACAGCTAAAAAGAAACATGTACCGCAAAAATAATATTTAACCTAAGAAAACATTGTAACATTAGTGTATAAGTGTGTAGTCTACATTTGTTTGACGAAATGAATAAATAAAAAAAGAAGAGGATGAGAACAATGTTTCTGTTAGGAGGTAATTGTTAACGTGAAAAACTAACTCAAAATTGGACTTCACGTATGGATCACCAAAAGGGTAGACACTCACACGAAATGATCTTTAAAAAATAAATGGCGAGAAGCGATTTTTAACTCTCAATAATAAGTTTCATATTTTTTACAATTTTACTTCGATTTCCACGGCTCTTTAATACAGGGCTTATCCGGAAAGTCTAATTTTTTGTGTGACGCTATTATACAATGCAGGGACCGCGGCGGAACCGATAGGGTAGGGCAGGGGAAACCTTTTGCTTTCCAGCGATACCCTAACCCATTTTAGGCCAAGCGTTCGAAAAATCGAACAGCAACTTAGATCATTTTTCATGTTTTTAGAAGACAACCATATGGTAATGTTTTTGCACCAAAGGATAGCTTAATTTATTAGCTACCACTTACTATCCAGTTCATTCATTTTTGTATAAATTCATTGGGCAATAAATTCGATTTAAAGCAAGTATGTTTGGAAGGTGTTTTCAATTTCAATTAAAAACCCAATAAAATACAAAAATATGTTAACTTTTCTACAGTATTACTTTGATAAAAGAAGATACATTGCGATATAGGGCAGAAATCATTTGATTGAGCCTCCTAAAAGAAAATAACAGCCGGGAAAATCGAGTGTTCGAAAAATCGAACGTTGGCCATAACCAACATTTTTCTCTGCTGAACCAATACCAACACATCTAACCTCCGCAGCGCATTTTGGTTCGTTTACTTTCGAAGACGGAAGGTTTTCATTTCTTTTTGCATTTTCAATTGTGAATGTTTGCAAATATCGAATAATTTAGCAAATATTATTGAAAATCTGTACGATTTTTTGTCCGTAATACTTTAAGTGATTACGGCCCGTGTGTTCGCGTGTGCAGGTACTGGAGAAAATGATCAGTACGTGTAACGAGGATTCTAATGAGATTGCCGGTGTGAATATCCTCCCGCCGGACCGAATAATAACCACCCAATCCTCAATGCCTTTTTTTTTTGCATAATTTTGGTACTTTGCAGATTTTGGAAAATGTTCGATTTTTCGGGAAAAGGATAATTGGGAAGAAATGATTCTTAAACATAAACATTTCTCCAAGGCTAACAATAAAAATAACAGCAAATGCTTTCGTTTGAATGGAAAAACCTGCCAGTAGTAAGTTAAAACTACATGAAAGAAAAAATGTCACAATTCACCTTAGGTGGATTAATTTAAGTTTATACTTAGAGACCTCCACCCTCCTGTGCTTGTTCGTCCCGGAATGTAAAATTGATGCATTCATGAATACCGTATATTTGCTAATTGAAGCGACTTTCAGTTTGCAGTATGTTTGTACTTGCAAATAAAAAGTGCGGGTTTCGGCCAATGTTCGATTTTTCGAACAGTTGTTTCCCGGGAAATGGAAGATGGGAAAAAAATAATTCTTGAACATTGGGGTTTCTTTAGCGTCAATAATCAAAATTACACCAATGGCTCTCGCCAAAAAAAATTTTTTTTATAGCTCGGTCGTTAATGGGTTAATAGTTGCCTTCGAGCTTTTGTGTTTTGAGACCTCGTCGATGTTAAGATGTATAAAATATAAGACATGGCCAAACCTCACCAAAATCACCTGACCAATTTCACAAACATTGGATCCCTTTCAAGGTCAAGGCTTTCATTTGTCGAATTGGTGGTCGTAAACTTAGAAGAAGCAGTTTTGTAAGTTTGGTCTTTACAAAATAGGTCACAAGCTATATTTACACCATCACATTCACTAGATTGACAGCGGAATTGTTACGAAATTGGATGGTGACATCAGGTTCAACCCAAACGTTTGTTTCTTTCTAGAACTGTGTTGTACAATAACATCGTGATAGGCGTTGTAAGTCCATTTGATGTTTGCGCTAACAAAATCGATCTTTGTTCGAAAGTGAAGTTGGATTTTCAGATGGAACAACGCACTTCTAAAATAAACCCCATATGTTCTAATAGGAGTACCGGTAAATTTCTTGGTTTTTTTTTTCAAAAATTAATGTTTTATTCTGCAAAAACAAATTTAATATTCAAAGTATTGCCCATCGCTAGTCACAAATTTTCTCATCTTTCTGGCAATTCATCCCTTTGCGGAAATAATCGGCCGGTTTGTCGGCTAACAACAAATCGATCCAATTTTTGACTTCATCAAAATTGGAGAAGTGTTGGTCAACCAAGCCATGTTGCATCGATCGAAAAAGGTAGTAATCGGACGGTAGCCGAGCATTTTCGCGCTGCAAAATTACTTTATCGTGTCTTTGATTCAGTGTACGGCTCAAACGCATCAATTGTCATCGGTAGAGGTCCCCCGTAATGGTTTCATTTGGTTTTAGCAGCTCATAGTACACCACAACCAGTTGGTTCCACCAAATAGACAGCATAACCTTCTGGCCGTGAATATTCCGCAGGGCCTCCGATGTTGATGCATAGCCGGGGTATCCCTACCTTGCCCGACATTGAGGATTGTCGTAATGGACCCACTTTTCATCGCCAATAACGATTCGATGCAAACAACCCTTTTTTATGCCGTTGGAGTAGTTGTTCGCACGTGAAAAAACGGCGTTCGACGTCTCGTGGCTTCAATTCATACGGTACCGAATATCCTATCTGTCAGATCATTCCCATTGCTTTTAAACGATCGGATATGGTTTGCTGAGCTACTCCAAGTGTATGTGCAAGTTCTTGTTACGTTTGTGACGGATCTTGATCGAGTAAAGCCTCCAATTTATCATGTTCAAACATTTTTGGCGGTCCGGAACGTTCTTCGTCTTCCGAGTTAAAATTACCACTTTTCAACCGTGCAAGCCACGTTTGACACGTTCGCTCAGTTGGGGCATGGTCACCATAAATTTCCACCAAAATGCTATGACTTTCCGCGGCTTTTTTCCTCATATTGAAGTAATGAAGTAACACTCCCCGTAAAAACACTCTCGTTGGTGCGAAATTCGACACATTCGAAATGGCAAAAAAACTATGTTGTATACGCTTCAACTGTTTGACATATACTGAAAAAGACGCGTAATGACAGTAGCTTCCCAACGAATGTCTGGAAATTTGATTCACAGGAATAATAATCGAGTTACGCCATCTGTTGTAAAACCGAAGAAACATACCGGTACACATCACCTCGTTGTTAGTCCGATGAATTTCGTGTTTGCGGAATTAAGCTTCGTGTGTGTTGGTGTGAAGCGAAAATAGCAATGAATTTTGACGTGGAATAACGCGTTTTGAAAATAAAAATTATAAATGAAAATTAACTTTTCTGCATCAAACATGTATTCCATGTAACGGAGAAACATGTTATTTGCAAGTGAATCAAGCATCTTGAACGAAAATCGTGTCTGAAAATAATTTATAATAAATTAAATTACATTACAACGACGAGTTTTGATGGACGAACTATGAAATTTATAGCAAAAGGAAAACCTGAATGTTCGAAAGAATTCATTTAAAAAAAAAACGAGGGGTTGTATCCGAGACACGACCGCTTAGGACGTAGGACTACGCAATTTTTTTTTTAATTCGTCAGTTTATCATTTCGGATATTATTTGCGAATACGTCGAACTTTCATAAATAACTCTTTAGTAAAAAGTTCCGAGGACCCTGAAAAGGTTTAATGGCTTGCGTGGTTTTGTAGAATCATTTGGAGAAGCAACGATTCTTTCTTTTCTTTGCAAGAACAATACACTAATTGGTCATATGTCGCTAGCGACAGCTTACATTCTATGCAAGGGTGTTCGTTTACTTCGCAAATATTCTCTTTTCGCTATCCCCCTTCGTTACTTCTATTCTAGCGGCTGCATAAGCTACCCTATATTGACATCTCTGTTCGGGGAAGCACAAACATGAACAGAACAAATGTATGGAGAAATGGGATTGCTTCCAATGTGTATCAATTTAAACCATATACAGAATATGGGATTGTAATGTATATCATATCAAACAAATCTTAGAAATCTTCCGATTCAATTGGTATGCAAATCGTTAAAATCCGTCCGCAGCAAAAATAGTTATTAACGTTAAGTTTATTTCATAAAAACGTGACCTGTTTTCTGATTTGGCACCCTTAATGTAAGACGTAGTCCTACGTCAAAAATCAATTTAGGGCGGGACAAAGTGCACGTGATCAGCTAGTTTTAAATGTAAAATAAAGGAATTTCAAAATAACATTTTGAATCCAGACATTTTGACTTGAGACGAGTGAGACGAGGCCAACAGTACATTTTAATTGATGTTGTTGGTTACTTGCTGTGGTATATTTGTCCTTTTGCTAATGACTGTGAGATTTATAAAATTGATATCATTGCTCACCATTTTATAATTAAACATCCTAAAACAGAATGACTGAGATTCGCTTTATGATGGTCATCGAGGATATAACGTTACTCCGAAGACTTCTTATCGTGCTCCCAAACACATAGTTAACTTTTCCCATTAGGCTAGACAGGTAAAAGGTTCTACTTCTGGGCTACTCCCATAAATCAAGAATAAGGCTGACCCAGTAGAGACGTATAATACTAAAATTCAAGATAAAAGAAAACAATAGTTCTTGGGATATATAGTTGTTGTGAAGAAAACACGTTCCGAGTTGAGGAAAAAACCCGTTTTTTTCTATGCTATCCACAAGCCTTAGGTGTTTAACCGGATAACTAACACGAAAGCCAAACAATGTTCAAATTGTTACAGCAATCACCGGGTATTCCGGAAACTTCACATCGAGGGGAGTTCTGTGGATTTCTATTGAAAGTAATTTGTAAAACAAGCGCATTCCGACCTTCTCCGATGGAAATAAAAAAAACCGCTCCATTATCTTGGTTATCACTTTGGTTTCCCTGATTCGCTGGATTTTTTTCTCGTATTATTGGATTCAATTATAGCCTGACATCGCAGAATCAGATTTACCATGTTATAATTCGAAATAGCCCGCGCATGAGGTTGCAATTCGGAAGAAACGCTGGGATCGACGCAAAGGCTGGATACGATCACATGATATTTACAATCGTCATAGGAAAACTATCATGCTGCAATCATATTCCGTCAGGTCGTATTTCTCAAACACTGCAGGTGAATTGCGAATCAATATTAATGAGAAACAGTTTCGATTGATATATTTTATTATCATTATTGTAGCTGTTGCTGCTGCTGCTGCTGCAATAAGAGCATAAACTTACATGTTACATAAACGAAGCGCTATCTACACCTGCTTTACTCAATTACAGAATTTATATATATTTGTATATAGAAAAATTATATACCAATTAATGTTATTTATATCTCTCTAACCTACGCTAATAATACTTCTCGTTTGCTCACTTAATAGGTAGTTGACTATCATTGGAAATGAGATCGGATTAGATCTATATTTCCTAATAACATAACTCAGATATATTTACAAAAGATCGCTAGGAAAGATGCTCTGTCGACAGTGTTTGCTATTCGCCACAGGACTGGACCATTCCGGGGCGAGGAGAGCATCACCAGGCCGCCGCCTGTCGCTCAGCGATAGCTTTCTTCGAAGGCTCGTTCGACTGCTCAGGTTCGTTCCACTTCTGCACCATGCCGGAGCCGAACAGGATGAATACCAGGGCCGGAACGATGTAGGCCGCCGCACCGATCGCGAAGACGTATTGCCACTCTTGCATGGTGCTCTGCTCGGCAGTGAAATGTGCCACCAGCATGGGCGAGATGAATCCAGCGGTGGTTCCGACAAAGTTGATGATGCCATACAGGGTACCGGCAAAGTTAGGTGCCAGGTCTTGTGAGTTCTGCAGGTTGGTCATCGTGGAGGCGCCATTGAAGCCCAGCGAGAGAGTGATTATGGCGACGCACACGTACGGATCGAACCCAGCGTAGATGAGGCCAACGAGGAACAGACCGGGGATTATGTGAGCTGTAATTAAAGTAAAATCAGTTGATTTTCACCAGCAAATGTGCGATCGTGTATGCTGCAGCTAACATCGTTCGGACCAATTATAAGATCATGTTTGGTAATAATAAACGCAGACGGCATTAACCAGTCCTAGGCGCTATGATGTGGCCATGTTTCTCGCCTGGTGACGGATTTCTTGCAAGATAATTAAAGCCTCGCGCCACGGCTTGTCGCACGGTTGCTATTTTTAGCCGGCGAACGGGGATCGCTTATTATGATTGCTTGCGGAATTTTGCAGCCGTGGATTTTTTTTCTATGATACTTTGCAACAGCGAACTCGAACAGCAGCGATGATGGAACGCTTTCATGATGCCATTAAAGAGTGACCATTGCAACATTGAAATGGTTTATCTTTCCGCTTATGATTGTGTAAGGAATAGTGTCGATTGAGTGAATTGTTAATGAATGATAAGTGTCGAAAGGGTTGACACTAGTCCTATAGAAATTGTTTTGACTCAATAGTACATACATTTAAAAAAAACAAATTTCCGCTGGATAATAATACTACATAGAAATTATAGGAAATAATTTTAAGAACAAAGTCCGTTTTCAGTTCGATATTTTAATATACTTATATTGAGATGCACTGATGACCTTTTGAAATCCCTTAAAAGCTATTGTTTTTAAGAATGTTTGTGATGTTTTTTTTCCCATTTTTCATATAAATTGAAGATTTGTTGAAGTATCAACTAATTATCGCACTGTAATCCGGTAACTGACTAATGACGGTTGGTGGAAGAACGCTGTCGGTCTTACTCCAATTGATGTATCGTTATTTTATTCTTAGAAGAGTATCTAATGGTAATTTTTCAGGTAATGTGGAATGCTTGTGCCAACTATGCAACATTGAATTTTGTTGAAATTCTGAGAGTTGATTGATGATTTAGGATCAAAGTTTCAGATGATCATCTGAAATCTTTTGATTTTTAGTTTTTACAGAATGAAAACTTTTGTTTTCACGGAAATTGAATATTTATTTCGCAGGTTTTTAGTTCTAAATACTGGTAAATAAATACCAGATTCTGAATTCGAACTTTAGATTGATATGCCGCAATTCAGATTCCAGAATCAGATTTCAGATAATTCAGATTCCGATTCCAGATTTAAGTTCAGACTTAGAGTCAGGATCCAGATATTCAATTTCAGTTTCAGATTTTGTTATTGTGGCTGAGAGTCATCGTACGATCGGAACGATAAATAAAATAAGTAAAAACAAACTTTTTAAATTAAACGGTTTAATGGTGATTAAACATAATAATGTACTCGAGGAGGCGATCTGGCGTAGTGGTAACATCCATGCCTCTCACGCTAAAGGTCACGAGTTCAATTCTCACTCCCGACATTCTTCCAAAAATGGAAGTAAAAGTGACGAACCAGCCAAATGAGTTGAAAGTCGCTATAATACAGATAAAACAAAAAGAAAAAAAAATGTACTAAAAGCTAGAAAATAAAATAAAATCGTGGGACATATGATGAAGTCGCTAATTGTGGATAATGGAAATCCAACGTGCCCCACGATTTTATTTTAAGGGGTGTGTCACATCAAATTGCATCACGGAAAAAATGCTGTAGAAATTCGCCCAGTAGACCGATCCTTTTGAAAATTTTAGACAGTAAAATAAAAACTATTAGACAACTTTTGGCATTTTCTTTTTAATCATACTTCGAGCCCAAGCCCGTTTGCTCGCACCTTCCTCTTTACCCCGTCCATAAGGTTCTGTACAACGTCAGGTTGTAGTTTTTTTTGAACAGAAATCCATTTTCTCTTGAAGTCCGCCTCCGATTTGACAACTTCTGGGTTCTTCCGGAGGGCCTGCTTCATAATCGCCCAATATTTCTCTATTGGGCGTAGCTCCGGCGCGTTGGGCGGGTTCATTTCCTTTGGCACGAAGGTGACCCCGTTGGCTTCGTACCACTCCAACACGTCCTTTGAATAGTGGCACGAAGCGAGATCCGGCTAGAAGATGGTCGGGCCCTCGTGCTGCTTCAATAGTGGTAGAAAGCGCTTCTGTAGGCACTCCTTAAGGTAAACCTGCCCGTTTACCGTGCCGGTCATCACGAAGGGGGCGCTCCGCTTTCCGCAAGAGCAGATCGCTTGCCACACCATGTACTTTTTGGCAAACTTGGATAGTTTCTGCTTGCGAATCTCCTCCGGAACGCTGAATTTGTCCTCTGCGGAGAAGAACAACAGGCCCGGCAGCTGAAGAAAGTCCGCTTTGACGTAGGTTTCGTCGTCCATTACCAGGCAATGCGGCTTCGTCAGCATTTCGGTGTACAGCTCCCGGGCTCGCGTCTTTCCCACCATGTTTTGCCTTTCGTCGCGGTTAGGAGCCTTCTGAACCTTGTATGTACGCAGACCCTCCCGCTGCTTGGTCCGCTGGACGAATGAACTTGACAAATTCAGCTTATTGGTGACATCCCGGACCGAACTCCTCGGATCACGTCTAAACTGCTTAACTACGCGCTTGTGATCTTTTTCACTGACGGAGCATCCATTTTTGCCGTTCTTCACCTTCCGGTCGATGGTTAGGTTCTCGAAGTATCGTTTTAGTACTCTGCTGACCGTGGATTGGACGATTCCCAGCATCTTACCGATGTCCCGATGTGACAACTCCGGATTCTCGAAATGAGTGTACAAGATTAATTCACGACGCTCTTTTTCGTTCGACGACATTTTTCCAAATTTACGAAAAATTGACAGTGAAGCATGACCAACGTGATCTATACACTCTTATCTGATTATAAAACCAAAGCTGAAGATATAATTCCTAAAAATTAAATTTCTACAGCGTTTTTTCCGTGATGCAATTTGATGTGACACACCCTTTATTCTTATCAATGCCCTAGACTAATGAAGGGGAGGTGTGATAACTGCTAACTGCTACTTGCCTAATTATTTTCTAGCTTTTAGTACGTTATTATGTTTAATCACCATTAACCCGTTTAATTTAAAAAGTTTTTTTTTACTTATTTTATTTTCTAGTTTTTAGTACATTATCTGTTTAATTAGAATATTTCTCTACAATAAAACCATTGTACTGTATTCTATCAGTCAAAAAGTTTCATTTGTTACCGAAATTGAGTGGATTGCAGAAAATACATAGTGTGTTCACCAAGTCACCAAGTTCGTTCGTTTGATACAAATACTACTTTGTTTGTCGCCCTTCAATTATCAACAATGACGAATAATGTCAAAAACATCAAACATGGAAAAATTTTGACGAGAATATTCAATTCAACTAAATATTTGTTTGTTGTGTTTTGTGTCTAATGTATTTGATCAAGTAATATTCTGTATGATGGTTAGCTGGGTTTCTTGCTTAGGACAGTACAATTACAGAGCGTTTTTCAAGCAAACAAATGAGACCTTAGTATATTTCATATCAACATAAAATGTTTTTATTTCCAATATTATGAAATGAAAATACTTTATTTCATAATATATTTTTTGGATGTATTGATTACGCTAGATAATGCTTACACCGAGAGCCTAAAATATCGTTATGATATCGCAGTAAAATCATCTAAATGAGTTATATGTTATGAGTTAAATGTAAATAAGTAGGGGAAGGGTGGTAAAGACGGATACCCTAAGTAAAAGTTGATTTTTTTCGTGAATTTCACAAAAAAAATAACTATCTCACCACAAATTGATAGTCTAAGTCTCTTTTTCAATGGTTTTATTTACCTTGCCCTGTTTGTATGTTTGTATGTTTGTAACATTTTTTTGTCTTTATCTAAGAGACCTTCAGCCGTAGCAGAACGGCAGCCGTATTTGTTCGTCTCTGAAATATTTGTAGCATGTCTGTAGCGCTGTCCCACATTAATAGAAATTTGTCCCCTTTCTTGTTGACCGATTGATCTGAAATTTGGAACACAGCTTTATCTCTGCAGTCACTATAAAACTGCGTATTTCACTATCTTGAAAATCCAATATGGCGGCCGCTACAAAATGGCGGATTACATATTTTCTCAAAACCTCATCAATATGGATTTTTCCAAAACCCCTTCAATATGGGTATCAAATGAAAGGGCTTGACTAGTAGAACACAGCTATTTATGAAAAATGTGAATCTAAGATGGCAGTCGCTACAAAGTGGCGGATCACATATTTTTTCAGAACTCCATCAATATGGGTATCAAATAAAAGGACTTGATTAGTAGAACACATTTATTTGTGGAAAACGCAAATCCAAAATGGCCGCCGCCACAAAATGTCACCAAATATAATTTGACGTAGGACTACGTCTTTGATTTCTATATAGGGGGGTCACTCTACGAAAAATGTATCGTTCTTACGATATATGTTATAATATTTACCATTATCCAGAATTTTTTTTGCGTCAACTCCCATACATCCAGTTTTTTTTGGAATCCAATCTTCTGCAAATGGTTCCAAACGGTTTTATGGTCTATACCCAGTTCCTGGCCAATCGAGGGAGTGCTCACATGCCGGTCTACTTGGATGATTTCAACGATTTTATCGGTTTCCACGACGATTGGCCTTCCAGTACGGGGTGTATCTTCGACAGCCACTACACCAGAACGAAATCGATCAAACCAATGCTGTGTTGTGCGAATCGTTACAGTATCGGCAGTTGCAGTTTAACCTCGCAGGCAGTAAAAACGTAAAATATGGCGAATTTCTTGCTTAGTGGACTCCATCTTTGACGCGCTATAACTTGAGACTGAAAAGGACAATCACAACACTGTCAAAACGACACTTGTAGATTGTCACCGATTGTCGTCTTTAAATAGCCGTACAGTATGAGATAAGTACAACACAAGATATGTTTAAGTGTTGCCATATATTGACAATATACGACATTTCTTTTTCCCCAACCCAATATTTAATGTATCAAACATTTATCCCATGTAACAGAGAAACATGTTATTTGCATATGGATGAAAAATCTTGCACGAGAATTGTGTTTGAAAATAATCTGTTATTATAATGTCGAGTTTTGGTAGAAGTACTGAAATTTTATAGTAAAAAATAATTTTAAATGGTAGATTAGAAGATCAATCAATGAACAGTTCTGCGATTGGACCCATGAATGTGCGCTTAGTAAGAAAACGTGGATCTGATAACGAAAAATAAATTTTAGGCGGGACGAAGTTTGCTGAGTCAGCTAGTTTTAAATAAAAATGTCATTTATCAATTACACAGGGGTGGCCACGGTTACCACGACATCGAGCACGTTGTTTGGTCGTGCGAGTTGTATCTTGTCGCCAGATCGAATTTAGAAAACTCCCTCAGGGCTAGAGGAAGACAGCCCAATGTGCCGGCGAGAGATGTGTTGGCTCGGTTAGACCTTGATTACATGTCCCAAATCTATATTTTCCTTAAAGCTATCGATGTTCGTGTGTGATTATCCTTATATCCTTATATCCTTTGCGTGCAATTGGTCCCCTTGCTACAAACAGTAGAATAAGTTGAAATGTAAATACACAATAGATATACGAATATATTTAAGAATTGAGTGTGTGAGATTATCATTATTGTAACAATTTCCTTATATCCCATCCTTTTCCTGAACAAATATGTCACCCTACTAAACTCGAGTAGACCGCGAGTAATCGGTTTTCTACCTTACTTACCTTAGATTTAGAAAATGTTTATGTATAGTAATAAAAATATAATTAAGAATTCGGCTCCTTTAAACTTATGTAACTGAGCCTGTAAAAATAAACGAATTTAATAAAAAAAAAAAAAAAAATTACACAGGGGTATCCATATTTCCCGACTTTCTCTTATCAAGGAGTTTTGTTTTTTTTTCTATTCAAATTTCTCTTTCAGGTTCGTCGCTAAACGCAACAAGTCATCCAGTGCTCGATTGCAATTTCGTTGAATTCAGACCTCAACACTATTTGTATATTTCTCCCTCACCGGTCGACTGGATCAACCAGCTGTTTGGAGCATTCTAGAAAAGCATTCGAGTATATGAATGCAAAAAAAAAATATACGCACCCTTGAGCCAATGAACGAAGCGAAAAAATCCTTCGTTAATAAACAGGCTCGAAGAGTGGATTTTCCCACCACTTCACCTTCACGATGCGAAAAGAAGACTGCTGCTGCTTTCTTGCCGCTTCTTTCGGTCGCATTCGCCGGTGACTGTTACCATGCGCGAGTTTATTTTCCTCCAGCGACTTCCATCGAAGCTTGCTCCCATTTATCTTGCTCCGAAACGCCACCAGCGGCGAGAGCCGCACAAGCGACCGTTTGTGTGTTTTTGTATTTCTGTTTTGATTATGAATATTTGCTCGTTTTTTGCACTCTCCTCTCAGCTGGGCACAGGTATTTTTCCGCTGCGGAAGCCGCTCGCCGTTTTACGCATTCCGTTCATTCCTGTGATGGTCATTTGAATTGCCAAGACGGCGATGGTTTGTAGGTTGATTAATTATTCATATCTAAATGTGTCTCAGAATTTTCGCGAATTCTACCATGTGCGCCGTCTAGCGAATAGCTTCTAAAAATACGTCTTGTTTGCTCTTTTTTGTGGACATTATTGGTCTTCGGACTATGAATTCAAGCAAAACGGAGACAGGAATTTCTACCAGAATAGCAAACACGCGAAAAACCCACCGAACTTGTTTGTATCTTGGTCAAGTGCCACAGGTCAACCACCTTTTCCTTATGTGTTGATCCGACTGTTAACTTCGAAGGTACTATCTCCTGCCGTTGCATAGCAACGAAGGTACATCTTGGGGGTCAAGAAACGAACAGCTTGCGCGCCTTATACTTACAGAATAGACAGAATGATTTGCGCAATGTGGTAACGGCAAAGAACGATTTCTTTCTCAGGTAATCCCCGATGCTGCCGAAGCCGAATGCGGCCATCGCACGGGCCAGATACGGGAGGGCGGACAGGAAGCCTGCCTTGGCCAGTTTGAATCCTAGAACCTATCGGGGAGAAGACAAGAGAAATAAAAAGAGCTGCCATTATATATGGTTCGTTTGTTGTATACGGCGAGCCCGCATACCTCGCTCATGAACTTGGGAGCAGCAGTTAGCAGGAAATAGAGACCCCAGAGGTTGCCAAAGTGGAGTACCAGCAGGGCGAGAAAAGGAACCGATGTCATCACTTTCCCAACCGGTGGGAGCAGTTTTTGCTTGGAGATGGTGTCACCCATGGACTTCTCGATGTATTCCAGTTCTTCCTTTTTGATGTGACGATGTTTGGAGGGTGAGTCGGCTACCAGAACGAACCAGAACGCTGTCACGATGGCGGTGATCATGGCTGGGACGTAAAAAGCGAATGACCAGCCCAGTGTCTCGATCAGCACACCGACCAGCGGCCAGGTCACCATCGTGCCGAAAGTGCCTCCCATTAGTGCGGATATGAATTTGCCCTTCTCGTCTGGTGGTGCCCACTTGGAGACCAAATTGTGTAGCGCTGGGTAGAGCACTCCCTGGAAAGGAACATTACAATGGAAATTACAATTGGAATTGGTCTTCAATGATAACAAAACTTTATTTAACAGTACTATGAAGAGTTGGAAATCAGAGCTTCAAGAAGTACAACTTTGAAATTGTTCAATAAATTTTGTTTTTGTATATTTTAACCCAAAGGTAAATTATTCAAATATGCTATGACGTATACTGGAGATGAATTGAAACGTTACATAGCACCAAAATAACAATTTGCCATTTTTTTTCGAAAAGCACGATTCAATCATTAGTGACGCTGGCGTTGCCTTTTTCTATATGTGCAAACAATGAGCTCATTAGAAGCCGTTCCGAATGCAAATCTGTCCGTGTTCCGTGTCGATTACGATTGAACACATCAAACGGGTGCCAAGTGACGCAAACAACCACCTAAGCTTCAACCGAAACCGCGAGGATCGCGGCACTTTCAAGCTATACTTTCACTCAATGTGTGGTTGTTGCCAGGGAGAAAAAATTCCAACTGGTAAATATTTTTTGAGACAATTTCTAACGACATTGGCTAGCTGATGGAAGGGTTGCAAGGTCGTCCACCGATTTTTGCAAATCATTCATATATGCGTGAGAGCTGGCACTTTTCCCCGGCATTCGTGTAAGTAATCTATTCGCCGAATTACCATTCCGGTTTTGATCAATTTTCGAAACAGCCTGGTGGCCTGACAGAGGCACTGCGTCGGATAACGCCGGCGCTTAGCAACAGCGGCTTAAGTTAGCACACAAAACAATGCAAAAAAACAGCCGACTTACCCCGCAAACTCCCAGCAGCGCGCGGTTCGCCACGATGACCCAAAGACCATAGGTGGCCGCTAGTGGGGTTAACGCCGTCAGTAGTGCGCTGAGTGCCAGCGAGACGCCAACCATGTTACGTCCACCGAACCGTTCCGCCAGCACACCCGCCGGTAGCGATAGCAAGAGGTAGCCGTAGAAATAGGCCCCCAAAATGAGGCTTTGATCGTGCGATGACCAGTTGTAGCGGGGTCCGTACTGTGTGATGTGATGCGATGTGAATAGATAAGAGCGCAAGAAAAGTCGGTGAGCATCATCGCCAAGTTGGTTTGAAGTGATTTTGGAGGATCAATACTTACATCCATTACTGCTGGAGAGACCATTGTAACGACGAACGTGCTGTTCGAACCCACGATTGTGTCATTGACCACAGGAGAGATTTTTTGTGCGGTATTTTGGGTGGGATTTACCATCGCGAGGATGTTGACTGACATGTTCACACGCAGCATGTAGCTCACGAAGCAGGACATGAACAACATAATGGCTATGTTGAAGCGGGTTGGGATGCGCCCTGAAGTGATGAGAACAGAATGGTTTTGTTATAAAACTTTTTATGTTGTGTTTACTGTTATATGCATTCTCAATTAAATTGAATGAAACACAATTTTTTACATTACTCAAGAATTAATCAAACTACTGAAACGAAATTTGGCATGTGGAGGTTTTAGGGTGCAATAAATGTTTCTATGGTGGTTCGACACTCCTCCCCCTCTCTTAGGGTGGGCTGTCATACAAATGAAAAACAAATTTCTGCATAACTCGAAAACTAATCAAGCAAATATAGCCACATTTGGCATGTGAAGATTTTAGGGGGCACGAAACGTTTCTATGGTGAATAGACACTCCTCCCCCCTCTCTAAGGGGAGAAGAGGGGAGCGGTCTGTCTTTATTGTATCATATTTTCTGTATCAAACATTTATTCCATGTAACGGAGAAACATGTTATTTGCAAGTGGTTGAGAAATCTTGAACGAGAATTGTGTCTGAAAATAATCTGATATTATAATGAAGAGTTTTGGTAGAAGTACTAGAAATTTTATAGTAAAAGGTAAATTCAACGGGGTTGATTAGAAGATCAATCAATGAACAGTTCTGCGATTGCGCTCATGAACTTGCGCTTAATAAGAAAACGTGAATGTTTGAAGGTATTGATAACAGAAAACAAATTTTGAGCGGAACGAAGTTTGCCGGGTCAGCTAGTCTATCTATATTAGAGATGGGCGAGCGCTCACGAGCCGCTCATTTGAGCCGGTACGTCAGAAAGAGCGTACGATCAACGGTTCTTTAAAAATGAGCCGCGGCTCTCAAATGAACGGCTCGTGAATGAATGAACCACGGTTCAAAAAGACCCACGGTTCTTTTATGAGCCGTGGCTCTTTTTGAACCGCGATTCATTTAAGAGCCGTTCATTTGAGAACCACGGTTCAAAAAAAAAAAAAAATTGCGGTACATACAAGAACCGTGTTTCTTTTAAGAGCCGGCTTATTGATAAAGAACAGTGAATCGTACGCTCGTTCTGACGAACCGGCAGTGTGGCTTGCGGCAGTGTGGAAGAAATATATGTTTCCCATGCTGCTTTTTAAGCGGTTTCATTTAACTGTTTGTATGTTTGTAAATTTTGACGGATTACATATTTTCTCGAAACCCCATAAATATGGGTATCTAATGAAAGGACTTGACTAGTAGGACACAGTTATTTATGAAAAATGTAAATCCAAAATGGCCGCCACCCCAAAATGGGGAAATATGTATTTTTTTCAAAACCCCTCAATATGGGTATCTAATGAAAAGACTTGACTAGTAAAACATAGTTATTTATGTAAAATGAAAATCCAAGATGGCGGCCGTAACAAAATGGCAGACAACTAATTTCGTCAAAACCCCATCAATATGGGTATCTAATGAAAGGACTTGACTAGTAGAACACTGTTATTCGTGAAAAATGTAAATCCAAAATGGCGACCGTTACGAAATGACAGACTACTTTTTTTTTGAAAACCTCATCATATGGGTATCAGATGAACGGGCTTGACGAGTAAATCACAGTTATGTATGATAAATCCAACCCGCATATGGGTATCGAACGAAATCATATCATATAGTTATTCATGAAAACATTCCATTCGAAATATTTTAAAAACGTTCGGGATACAAAACGGGGAGAAAACTGTGTCGTTATCGAAAACTGCTATATTCTCCCGACTGATAATTCGACATGATCAACATTCTATGGATCAAGTGAAATCAGTTCTAGTGATTGTAAAAAAGCTCTGTATGAATTGATTTCGGAACTGGTAAAGCGATCTACAAATCTTGAGTCAGACGAATTAGTAGCCTAACAAATACTGCTAGATCCACGCTTCAAGCAGCAAGGTTGTCTGTCTGATTCTTATGGACTCGGAAACTACTGAACCGATCGACATGAAAATTGGTATGTAGGGTTTTTTGGGGCCGGGGAAGGTTTTGATGATAGTTTGAGACCCCTCCCCCCTCTCTAAGGCCTGCCATACAAATGAAACACAAATTTCTGCATTACTCGAGAATTAATCAAGCAATTGAAACCACATAAGCCATATGAAGATTTTAGGGTGCAATAAATGTTTTTACGGTGGTTAGACACTTCACCCCCCTCTCTAAGGGGGGGGGGGCTGCCATACAAATGAAACATAAATTTCTACATAACTCGAGAACTAATCAAGCAAATGAAACCAAATTTGGCATGTGGAAGTTTTAGGGTGCAATGAATGTTTTTACGGTGCTTACGCCGTAAATTGGCATGTAGAGGTTTTAGGGTGCATAAATGATTCGATGGTGGTTTGATACTCCTCCCCCTCTCTTAGAGGGGCTGCCATAAAAATGAAACAAAAATTTCTGCATAACTCGAGAACTAATCAAGCAAATGAAACCAAATTTGGCATGTGGAAGTTTTGGTGTGCAATGAATGTTTTTACGGTGCTTACACACTCCTCCCCCCCCCCCCCCCTCACTAAGGGTGGAGCCATACAAATGAAAGACAAATTTCTGCATAATTCGAAAATTAATCAAGCAAAAGGAGCCAAATTTGGCATGCGAAGGTTTTTGGGGACGCGAAACGTTTCTATGGTGAATAGACACTCCTCCCCTCTCTCTGAAGGGGGGCGGGGGGTGATATGGGGGAGCGTGTAGAGTGCCATACAAATGAAGCATACATTTCTGCATAATTCAAGAACTAATCAAGCAAACTGAACCAAATTTGGCATGTGGAGGTTTTGACGGGCAAGAAACATTTCTAAGGCGGTTCTAAACACCTTCCACCTTTTTAAGGGGCATGACAATTGAAAATTTCGGAAAACTCTGAAGGAAAAAGGGATAATTCGGAAAATTAAATTCCTATTTGCTCTACAATTATATAGTGACAAGCGTTGTTAGTCCATTTCATGTTTGCGCTAACGAAATTGATCTTTGTTCGAAAGTGGAAATGGGTTTTCAGATGATGAAACGCACTGTTATATCTTCTCGAGACTCGAGAGAGAAATTGTTCGATTTAGGGCTGTATTTATTCTATCATATTTTCTGTATCAAACATTTATTCCATGTAACGGACAAACATGTTATTTGGAAGTGGTTGAAAAATCTTGAACGAGAATTGTGTCTGAAAATAATCTGATATTATAATGTCGAGTTTTGGTAGAAGTACTAGGAATTTTATAGTGAAAAGTAATTTTAAAGGGTAGATTAGAAGATCAACAATTCTGCGATTGGACCCATGAACAGCGCTTAGTAAGAAAACATGGATATGATAACGAAAAATAAATTTTGGGAGAGACGAAGTTTACCGGGTCAGCTAGTATCATATAAATGTTGTCAACATGTAAATGTGGGCAAACTGCTGCCTCATCCCCCTTTTTTAGACAACAATGTTTGAGCCACATAAATAATGTTTAATTAACCTGTGTACTCTTTTTGGATCCGTTAAAAGAATATAATTTCACTGGGATCCAACTATTATCTCAATGGTTAAAGGGTGTGTCACATCAAATTGCATCACGGAAAAAACGCTGTAGAAATTCGCCCAGTAGACCGATCCTTTTGAAAATTTTAGACAGTAAAATAAAAACTATTAAACAACTTCTGGCATTTTCTTTTTATTCATACTTCGAGCCCAAGTCCGTATGCTCGCACCTTCCTCTTTACCCCGTCCATAAGGTTCTGTACAACGTCAGGTTGTAGTTTTTTTTGAACAGAAATCCATTTTCTCTTGAAGTCCGCCTCCGATTTGACAACTTTTGGGTTCTTCCGGAGGGCCTGCTTCATAATCGCCCAATATTTCTCTATTGGGCGAAGCTCCGGCGCGTTGGGCGGGTTCATTTCCTTTGGCACGAAGGTGACCCCGTTGGCTTCGTACCACTCCAACACGTCCTTTGAATAGTGGCACGAAGCGAGATCCGGCCAGAAGATGGTCGGGCCCTCGTGCTACTTCAATAGTGGTAGTAAGCGCTTCTGTAGGCACTCCTTAAAGTAAACCTGCCCGTTTACCGTGCCGGTCATCACGAAGGGGGCGCTCCGCTTTCCGCAAGAGCAGATCGCTTGCCACACCATGTACTTTTTGGCAAACTTGGATAGTTTCTGCTTGCGAATCTCCTCCGGAACGCTGAATTTGTCCTCTGCGGAGAAGAACAACAGGCCCGGCAGCTGACGAAAGTCCGCTTTGACGTAGGTTTCGTCGTCCATTATCAGGCGATGCGGCTTCGTCAGCATTTCGATGTACAGCATCCGGGCTCGCGTCTTCCCCACCATGTTTTGCCTTTCGTCGCGGTTAGGAGCCTTCTGAACCTTGTATGTACGCAGGCCCTCCCGCTGCTTGGTCCGCTGGACGAATGAACTTGACAAATTCAGCTTATTGGCGACATCCCGGACCGAACTTCTCGGATCACGTCTAAACTGCTTAACTACGCGCTTGTGATCTTTTTCACTGACGGAGCATCCATTTTTGCCGTTCTTCACCTTCCGGTCGATGGTTAGGTTCTCGAAGTATCGTTTTGTACTCTGCTGACCGTGGATTGGACGATTCCCAGCATCCTACCGGTGTCCCGATGTGACAACTCCGGATTCTCGATATGAGTGCACAGGATTAATTCACGACGCTCTTCTTCGTTCGACATTTTTCCAAATTTACGAAAAATTGACAGTGAAGCATGGCCAACGTGATCTATACACTCTTATCTGATTATAAGCGAAAGCTGAAGATATAATTCCAAAAAATTAAATTTCTACATCGTTTTTTCCGTGATGCAATTTGATGTGACACACCCTTTATGGCTTGTCTTCTTACTCTGTGTTGTATTTCATTTAAAAAAATTACTTTTCAATTGCTTCGATGTTTTTTTGAAACGCATTCGTGACTACATTTTGTTCTGAAACATGTTATGGAGATATTTCAAATTAGTTCATCAAATATTTTACCATTTTCAGTTGGCACAGGGCACCATGAGTACAAGTGTAACAAATTTGTAAAACAAACAGTCTCCAGTTGTACCCGGCGATGGCGTTCCAAAGTATTATATCAGCTGGCTAGAAGCATGCATTTTTTTCCATGCAAGGCTATTTATATCTTCGCATAGTGTGCACTTTCCAGCGAACGTGTTGAACAAACTCCTCACGTTTGTTGCTCGTTAATCGTTGGGTACCTGTAGATTGGAATATTATGTGTGGTTTGTTGCAGGCTGTAAAAGTCAGTAAAAGTCACCAAGAAGTGTGCTGATAGACCACTACGGACAGAAGGTTCTGCGATTGAGCAAATCAAACTGACGACTGGGAGGATCTCAACCGTGACTATTGCTTAGTGCGGTATTAGTTTCATGACGACGGTGGTGGCAGGTACTTTGCAAAATGTTCACTAATGCTTTTCTCTCCCACACCGGATTGCCGTTGCCATTGGAGGTAGAATTTCACATGTCGCTATTTCTAGGATTTTACGATACGAACATGACCTCCCGTCGATTAGACGGATTTTACGACCGCTTACAAGCGTAAAAATAATCATACATCGTCTGCACATGTGGCACAAAATAACCCGCAATGATGGCTGTGAATGCACACGAGCTTGACGGAGGCAAAGCCAGCATCATCCTGTGTGTATCGGCGTACCAAACGACAATAATCATCAGGAAATCAGCAGCCCCTGGCAAATTACCAGGCATTTCCGTGCGTACGGATAATCTATAATTTAAAAACACACTGATGCATCGGGTGACATTCGCCTAATTAGCCTAAAAAGCAATTGAACGGACGTAGTATTTTGCTATTTTGTCGCGCATCATGCCGTCATCCGTATCGTAACGGTTCTGATGAAGGCTGGAACGCGATTAAGCTGAACGAAGGAAATAGCGCATCTCCATTCTCAAGGTTTTCGATTGATAAAATTTAAATTTCTGATTTCTTCCCTCATTGATACAACGTTGAAAACAATTTAATTCAATAATCAATATCATAATTTGCCGAGAATAACACTCCACGCAGGTTGTTATTAGCGTCGTCATCATTATATCCCGCATTTCCATTGCATTTCTCCGCTTCGTCTCGATATGTTCGATAGCAGCTGCGCATTACCTCGCGACCATACCCTGTCCATCCAGTGAGTGAATTGAGAAATAAACAAACCGATAAGCCCTCCCTCAATTAGTGGCATCGGTATAACATTAAACAGAGTCACCAGGGAGCGATCATTAGCGGAACGACTGCAAAACAGCTACCGTGAAGTGTCAATTGTTATAATTATCCGCTGTGGGAGTATCCGATTCGCTCCCTATGGGCTTGGGAAATCGAAGATTTTTGCATGGAACGACAGAGATCATGCAGAAGCAGGTCAGAAGTAACCCAATTTGACGGCGTCACATGCACCGACCGACCTAATGATGTATTGATGATCCATTGAACCCGAGCTAGGTTCAGTAGATTTATCATGCTATTTCACATGATACACATCGTGAAAAATCGCAGCCGCAATAATGATAACAATTGAAACAACTGAGCACTACTAGCAGCTTTGAGCGGAACAATGCCAGGGTAGATTGGAATCACAGATTTCGTGATTAATCTAAAATGAGCAGAAATTTCCACACAAACTGAACTAGAGTGGCTCGGGCAGTGACGTTCTACACTGATCGGTTTGATTGCGTATAAATTGAATTAATGTGCGTTTTGCACGCGATTACTACTGATGTAGTTTCTTTTTGATTATTTACTCAATCGTTTGATAAACTCTATTTCACAAACAAAAACCTGGACGAACGGAAAGTATTCGTATCTCGAATGGGTTCGCTGTTTTGGAACCAAGTATGATTACTGGAAACTTCCAATCGTTAACATCTTGCGAACTGGTTTACCGCGCCCAATGTCGAAATTTGTTTTCCTAGATAAAATAATTCGTGGGATTTCCCCAACATTTCTGTGGTGAGTTTGTGATTGCAGCTCTTCTTGTTTCTGATTTGCTGTCCATGTGTTTATCGGTTAGCTGCAGTAGATTGCTAATCGGATATTCGAAAATGCATATAAGGAAAAAGCGGTTAAAATTAACACCCTAAGGAATATGCCCATTTACTTCGTCCACATACTGCTACAATTTCCGTTCTTCGAAGAATATTGTAGCTTAACTAACTGTTGTTTGAGATATCAAACGGTTTTTATTATAAAAAAGTACATTTTTCAATAAAAGAAAATAAGATGTAAAATCGAGCATTTTTTTATCGTGCGGTTAAAATGATCACATGATGGTGGTAAAATGAACAATTACACATATCATGTTAAATGGGATAGATTTATGCGTTGTTCCTTATCTAAATTTGTTTAAATTATAATTGAAATAGTAGGTACATGTATGAATCAAGCAGAGCTTATTCACCTAGAGTAGAAATTAGAATTTACTCATACGTGCGAAAAAGTAGTAAGAAACACATAACGCTTCACATATTGAGGTTTGTTTTTGGTCGAGGTGGCATATTTTTTCAGGGTCAAAGCCACAAAACGAACCCAACATTTGATTAGGTAGATCAGCTTTGGAAAACGTGACATTGTTAGTCGTTATCCAGTGGTGGCTCATTTTGCCCCAAACAACAAAGTAATTTCGAATGCGAATTAATAATTGAAACCAAACAAAATATCTGTTTACCTCTCATTGAATATGTGAACAGTTTTCCAAACTGATGATTTGTCGAAGATATCAGGGCGAATAATTTAAATTTCACGGGAAATTCCTTAAATACGATGCGCACAAAATTACATCAAAATGGCTACAGTGAGAGAAATTTTTGTTTTATTTATTATTTTTTACATTTGACAGTTTCATGCATGCATGGGTGTCTTAAACAGCTTCAAATGTTCTAAGAATAGGATAATGAACAAGTATCAATTTGTTTATAGTTAAATTATTGAAGTTTGAGCACTGGTTCATTTTAATCTCATTTCCCCTAACAGGTTTACTATGTACCCTATTCTTAGTGGCTATGAACTCGAAAACATCCTCTACACGGATGACATAAAGATAAGCAGGGATTCCACTAGCCGCGAGCCGCAAGTGAACTTTCAAAAATGAATACTAAAATGAATTTCATATATCCAATTTTAGGCAATACTTTTAAAGGGGAATACCAACCTGAAGGGCCGAAAAACTTGTGCTTTTGGCGATTATGTCATGTGAGGATTATTAAAATGTTCAAATCTCTTGTAGCATGTCTAGGGTATGTTTGAAGATGTGTTTAAATAGTTTTAAAAGTACTTTTTTTAATGCGCTGTAATGCGGTGTACCCCTATGTGACCTCTAAAACACGGTACCTCGCTGGCGGAACCTTTATCTTGAGAACTATACTGTCGATTTAAATGAAATTTGGCAGTAATAAGTGGAAATGTATTCTCATATAATGTTAAAAAACAGTGTATTAAATAATTTCGTTCTTTATGGTTTATGAGGGGGTCGAGACCAAGGAAACACAAGCGATTTGAACCATGTTTGAAAAGTTTATACATTTTTAAATATCAAAAATTTTTGGGTTTTTGGGGGAAGTGTTTCCACCGCTTGTATTTTTATAGCACACATTTTCTTTTATGTTTGAATTGTTTCAAAGAACTACAACTAACTACGAGCTCAGTGATAAACAGGTTATCATTATTCATTGAGAAACAATTAAGATAGAATTGTCAATGAAGGAAATCATATTTTAAATAAGAAAATAGTCAACCGCAGTCTCGCATCTGCTAGCGAGCAGATAACAGTCTTTCCTAATGCTGTAATCACATGTGATAAATTGGTTCGATACACAGGAATAATGCAGGATATCGCACACCGTTCAGTTCTTGGCCAGAAAGCCAGAAGCGAAACATTGCGTTTGAGGCCTCTGCCTTATGTGAGTTTCCTGCCAAACAGTATGCAGAAAAATATTTGCTCTGCTGCGAAGCAATCAGTTAAGTGCGATTCACATACAACATACACGTCACGTTCACGTCCCGTCACGTCACGATACGTCAATGATTCTACCATGCAATTCTCATGAAAACATTCACATACACCAGCAACGTAACGACCCGTCAGCATACGTTCAATGAAAACGATCGGCAGGGTTTGTAGAAAAGAATAATAGACGGAGACGGACGGCTCGTTTGGTTTTTGTCTGGGCTTTGTGTCTCGGCTTTTGTTTTGATTTGGTTGTACAGTAATTTACATCTACGTCGACATTAAGCTAATTGAACGGATCTGTGATGCAACACGTTTAATTAGACATTTTTACCTCTAGTTGGACATTTTTGTAAACATTGAGTCCGGGGCCCAAATTATGGCCCCACATTGAAAGTCGCCACCAGTCGCAAATGTCCAATTACTGGTCAAAACCGACTCCAATGCGACACTGAGTGGTGCCTCAGCATATCGCTTTATAAGTAACTTACTGTACTTTTTATGCCAACATATCTCTTAGCTCCAAATTTCGGAGTGAAAATCAGAATTATTCTATTTATTATTATTGTTGCATAAAGGTCGGACTACGGGGTTTAAGCATTTAAATAATTGAATTCAATGATTCTCATTGAATTTTTCAAAATTTAGAACTGATTCTAGGCATGCTGATTTGAAAGAGGACATTGCAATTTAAAATTGTTGTAGGTGGCGACACCATGAATAAAATTAAATAAATCATTCGTTTGGCATTTGACGTGACGGTGCTGGTGGAAGCATTGACTGCATGTGTGAATTGGTGGAGACGTTGACGGAACGTAGACGTTCTTCTCCGTAACGTGCTATGTGAATCGCACATTATTCTCTGACCATGAAGTAGTTAACACCAAAAGGATGAAGAACCCAGAGTAATCATTTCCAGCACAAAAATCAACAACAATAACCTTACTGCCCATGTTGGTATAGGAGACGTAAACGACAAAATGAACAAAATCGACTTTTTCGCTGTTTCGCATTCTACATAATGTAATACGTTTGCTCAACATGCAAACAAACATTTTTTGTTCGGAAACATTTGAGAAATTTTGAAAAAACATTTCCGAAAAATCATTGTCCGCAAAACAGACGTAGTTTTATACAGCTTTCATACATCGTTCGAAAATCAACAATTGTCAGTATTATGTGCTATAAGCTAAATCTACATTTGAATCACATTCTTTGTAGAGTCCAAACATGTCTGTCACGATAGTGTCTTATTACTTAGTGTTTCCTAATAGATGAATATAAGATACCATTGAAACGCTGCTCATATAACTACTATTTTCTGTACACGATGAACAAAGAGAAGCAATTGTGTTTTTTAATGTTATAATTACCTAAATTTCTGCATTTGAATCTTCAAGTATGAAAGTATGAAATAATGAAACAATCAGATCAGTAGTAAAATTAAAATAATATTGATTCTTAGCATAGCTCCTCGGATTCAACATTGAATTTTTCCACGTACTCACCATTTACTCATACCGTTGTAGTAAGTCACTCCACCATCTTTTTGCGATTGATCGTGATATCGGTAAATCATGTTTCTAAAATTACCAACATTGCAGATTGCCTTTAAAAATTCAATTGATTGAAAAAAAACACGAACCTGCTTTTCTTATCATATCCCAGAGTATTCTTCAGGAAAAAGTACTATCATAGATTCGCAACAAATCAAGAGCACCTTTTCCAGACATTTCACTAAATTTCTTCTAAACCAAAAAGGATTTTATCTGATAACAACTGAAACTACCGACGGAGACGTTTTGACTATTATCGGAATTGTAAATACTAACGCTACAAACAGAGCAACTTGGTGATTACGTATAGCTATGCGGACAAATGTACATTGAAACGATTGATCGTCCGCATAAGTAGATGTAAGCGTTTTCCAAATGGAAAACGTGTTTATGCTTCGCCCCTATCGTAGTGTGTTTTATTACATCGTTTACAAAACAAAATTGGTTAATTTATCAGTTCTTTTCAGAACTATGTTTTTCAAAAATGTAACCGCTGCGAACTTGAAATTACAAGCACCCAGAGGCACGTTTCCACCGGAGAACCGTGAACTTCCGCTCTCATGTTATCGATTTTCATCGATTTTCATGCTGTCAGGTGGAGAGTGCTTATGTGTTTTTTGCATCACACGTACACTTTGTAGTTGTTTTCATGCGTTGTCAAAAGTGAATTGAGTAAACAAGATATAATCGCATCATTCACGATTCATCAGTCATGCAGCTAGCGACTAGACGGAGGTAGTGGCGAGGTTCCCAGAGGGCTTTTCTCAAGTTCTCAAGTGTGTTGTATGGATACCAGATGGAATGAGCATACTCCAGGGCACTAAAGAACAGTAGAGAATCTTCAACACTTCACCTACGCGGGGAAAACTGAAGCACGCCGACGGATAAATCCAAGAACAGAGAATGCTTTGGTGTACCTGTATTCCACGTATCTGACTACACTACTTTTTGAGAATAGGCAATTTTTTTTTCTAATTTTTTTACAAAAATTTAGAACTCAAAAACTGGTGAAATTAGAAACAATTCTGGTAAAAGCATGAAATGTAGAATTTTTTTTAAATTTTCATAAAAAAACCTTAAAAAATAAATCGCTGAAAAAAAGTTATTTTGAAAATTAAAATTAATTTTTCTCAAAAACGTTTTTTTTTTTAAATTCTGAAAAAAATATGTATAGCCCTTACAATTTCTAACAAGTCGTCCATACATCTGAAGATTGGCACTTTTACAGGGAAAAAGTTTTTCTTAGTTTTCTTTGAAAAAATAACGATTTTGTTAAATGTCAAGATAGCGATATAGTGTATTCGACAAAGTTTAAGATCTCTTTAAAATATGAACTTTTGGTGAAGACGACAACTTTGTATCTTTTATAGTTTCTGGAATATAAGGCATTTTTGTGTGAAGACTCCTGAAAAAATAATATAACGAGTAATCGTAACACTTTTGTGTGTAAGTATTCGCGTTTGACATGTTCTTGACATGTTTCTAAATAGAAAAAAGTTTGCAGAACATGTGAACGCGATAATTTATACACAAAAATGTTACGAGTTACACATTAATAGTGATTTTTCAAAGAAAATAAAAAAAAGTTGTTTTCAAAAAAATTTCCCTGTAAAAATGCCAATAAGATTGATTATTGCGCCGGCTAGTGACCATTCTATCCTGGGTTCCTCGAGTCGAGAAAGACGCACCACGCTAGATATGGGGTACAGACTAGGGAGCGTTGCTGATTAATGGTCAGCTGCATCCCAATACGAAGTATCCTGTGTCGGGCACACGTACAGAGCATCGAAGACTGCAACATACCAATTATGAGAACACTTGTAATACTAACCTCGAGCCAACCGCGAGTAATCGGTTACATATTACTAACATAGTTGTAAGACAAAAATTGTCAAAATATTGGGCTCCCGGCCCCGTCAGGCTAACGCCACATGTGCCTTAATAAAAAATATATTTTGGGAAAAAAAAAGATTTTTTTTTGAAAGAAAACATGAAAAAGTTGTTGTTAGAAAAACTTTTTTCCTGTAAAAGTGCCCATATTCCGAAGTATGGACGACTTGTTGAAAATCATTTACGATATGTTGATCATAAGTAATGAAAAAAAAAAACAAGTGTCAAAGTGTCAATCATGTCGTTATTGCATTTATGTATTGTAGAAATCAGTGCGACTTATCCATAATGATAGGTGACATATTTGCTCCATTTGAGGTCTGAAAAATAAACCCTTTGTTTTTTAACCTTGACCACTAGATGACCCAAACACCTCAGATCGAAGTGCATCTATAAATTATTTTTGGTGTAAAACACATTATACCAAGGTGAGGTAGGACTTCGATTGAGCAAGCAAAACTCGTTGTTTTAGCAATGAGTTCCACCTCGTTGGGTTGGCAATAACATTAGCGAACCATTTCTAGTTCAAAAATTGATAATTAGTTGTCGTAACTGGAACGAGCCATGTGCCGGCGTTGGTTTTCATGACTTTAAGCTCTGGTAGAATTTCAAGTGAACCATATGATTCGAATACCAATCCACACAAATCAGTTTCACCATATGTTATACGCTTGAAATTCAACCCACGATCGGGTGGTTGACAAAGATTTTCAACTTACCAATTGCTTTGATGAAATGCACCAGAGGGTTTAGCACCATTGTGACTGAATGTTTCCGTGATCCGTCGGACAGTAAGAGGAATTATATTGGATGTCACTGTGGTTCACCACCGCTTACTTCTTCCCTGACCTTGAAGTTGTTGGTTAACTTGATCGGCAAATACACTTCAATGTTTGTTATGTCTGAACTACAGTTTTAAAATTCACACTATGTTTCTCCGGTGCGCTTCACTGCTCCACTACTTTTTCGACCCTCGGTAACAATCGCCGCCACTGCTCTCCACACTCTGATGAGATCCACCTGTAAAATCGATAAATGTACGGGGTTAGTTTCGGTGCGTCAAGGAAACGGAAGCTACGTGACAGTCCGCGACAGGGAAGCGCATCGACACACTCGACTTGTGCGCGGGTGACGAATATCGTGCTAATAAGGAACAGCAAGGTGTTAATCGAATTTTGTTTCTGTTTGTGCTGAGAGAACCGGGTTTCAATCTTGTTAACATTTTACACGAGGGGGTTATTTACGCCAATATTTGCTCACCACCAAAATGCATAATATGCGCGACCATTGATGAATAACATTTTTCCTATATTTCCAATACATCCGGTCATTGGCTGCCATGCGCTTCACTGGTTTGAATAAACATCACATTCAATTATTTTTAACCAAAGTGGGAGATAAAAATATATAGTTTCGAGCAAACTCAGGGAAAAAACAACATCAGAAACGGGTTGAAAAATTAAATTCGAATAGGGATGTTCCACTGACAAAAATTATGTCAATAAGGGAGTGAGTGGTAAGACGAACCGGTTTTTTTTCTGTATTATAGTGACTTTCAACGCTTCTGGCTGGTTCGTAACTTTTACCTTCCATTTTGGAAGAATGTCGGGAGTGAGAATTGAACTCGTGATCTTGAGCGTGAGAGGTATGGATGTTACCTCCACGCCAGATCGGCTCCACACGAACCGGTTAAGAATAATTACGAATTGTATCACTGGAAACCTATGTTCTTCGAAAATACGTTGGTATAATATTTTTAGTAGGATAAGAGACGGCCGAAATGCTTGTTATTGTGATCTATAACACTAGCACGAAGAAAAAATATCACCTCCGGTTTCGCTACAGGTTTTGCACGCAACAGCGCTGGAAATCGGCGCGTGTAAATTATTTTGAACTTTTTGTGTGTCATTGATATCCTTGCGCTGCTGAATCATAAATTTGAACTGATGGCCTTCATCAGAAGATACACGCGATCCATCGCTCCCCTCGTGACGAGCCACTGTTATAACATTGTCGTACCCAAAACAGTTGATTAAACACAAAACTGTTTGTATTCATGGTAAAATTTTTCATTCAGAAGGCGATTTTTTGTTTTCAAAATAACTCGTGGGTTCGAGGTCTCCTTTAGCTTTTTTGTGTTTTGTTTGTATCATGGATTAAACTCCACATGTATCGTTCTCTTGGGGCTTCCCCAATTGTAGATATTTAAAAATAATCCCAAGCTAGAACGAAACCGGGCTCGTCTGGAAGTTTCGAAAAAAAGAAACTGCGCATTCGCAGGTACATGAGATGGATGTTTTGCGAACCTTGTTGATTTTGCGTCACGAAATACCGACCTCGACACGCCTCTAGCAACACAAAGAAGTGACTGATACCCAAGTGTGGATCGATCTATTTGGTTATCCAAATTTTGTGTTATTTTTTGTCATTCGTTTCTCATTTGCACCTATCCGATAAAATTATATATTCATTTTTTATGGGACTGTTGTACGTTACAAGAGACATGAGTTCACCACAAATCGGTAAGTTACCTAAAATTTTTGCGATGTCGTTTTTTTTCTTCCTATGATAGCGAAAAACAGGGTAAAATCGACATCCTAAGGATTTCCACATATTTTCAAAACCTCTCATATTTCTGTGACTTCAAAACGTTACGAGTGCGGGTAAAACCAACACCTTGAGAAAAACGAATAAATATTTGCTACAATAATTTCGAAGTATGTACTAGGAGGCTAACAGCAAACAAATGTTTTTTTAAATAGAGACTTATCGAACCTCGTAGCTGATTTGCGAAACGAATGGTTCGGATTCCGGTATATTTTTTTTTATCCCATTTGTTTATTTATTAGGCTCATTAGCATTTTATCGTTAACAGAGCCGAGTTATTATCGTGTACATGTACATATGTTAATGTTTCTATAAATTGTAAATTACACAGTAGTAGTAGTAGCCATTTAGGCGTTAGGTTTTCTGTTCCATTACATTATGGTAAATTACACTGCCATTTAGGCGTAAGGGTATTCTATCTGTTCTTCCATTGTTCAGCAGACCGGACAGCGGAGACAGTTGATATTGATCATTGTTGGGTTATTTATAGAACAGCAGCCCGATGTTTCTTGCAGAGCAGAGCAGTTGTATGGATGAATCGATCTTTTTTCGACCGTGGATCGATCTCCATCGCTGATGATGGTTGCGTGGACGTAGTTATTCTATAATAACACAAAGATGATCAATTGAGGGCCCTGAGTTTGAACTCACGATTGATCCCTTAGTAAGCGAACGCGTAACCAAGTGGCTACGAAGACCCCCCGATTCCGGTATAGAAATGATCTTTTTCGTATTGAGAGGGAGTTTCAATTAAGATCAAGCAGGTGAAGGGCAACTTCCTGCTCCTGGTCTGGAGTAAACTCGGGAGTTTCGATTCCATTTTGCGTAAACATCCACCGGAAATGTAGCCGATGAGCGTTGATGAAGGAATAATTGTCCTACTCAACGTTTTTTTCGGTTGTATTTGTCTGAATATCGGTTCAGCTCTGCCATTTTGTCTTGGAAACATAAACACGAGGCAACTTCAAAAAATAAGGACGCTTTTTTCCTCTCCGTGAAGCACAAGCCAGGTCTCGGTTTTATCCAGAATGGAACTGAAATTTCAAAAATTAACTTTTGAACATCGATAAGCAACAAAACCGTCCGCTGTCTCACAGAATACACCGAACACACTGATCTAAGATGAATTAAGCTCACAAAAAGTAATGATACAAGTAATGATAAACAAAAATTTGACACGGATTGTTTCCAGTTTGTTGATCTGTTTTGTTTTGTTGTTTCTTTTGAGAGAAACACGACCTCAACGTAAGGTCTCGAAACGTAAAAAATAGCAAGTGTGTAAAAAGAGCATCGAAAAATTAAAAAAAAAAATCTTTTAGCTGGAAAAGTCAGGGAGTGTCGGTTTTGCCCTGAACGCGTATATTGATATGAATTTGGTAAAGCATCTCATGCCAAATGACACACCAATCTTACCATGAATGGTAATAGGAATCTTAATAAACTTCATGACTTGGGTTTTTTAAATCTCTGAGGCGGCACCAGTAACAATTGCAATTCAAAATGCTATTGATAATTATGTTTATGGTCCCATCCCTTCAGAGCTTCTTTAGTATTGAATGGCGGTAACGTTCCCTGTGGAACTTTTGCCGTCTCAACGTATGCATTAACTAGCGTCATTCATTAATACTTAGTTGAGATTTCTTAAGTCAAATAACACGGCTTGAATGTATTCCGAGGGGCAAGCTTTTGAATATGCGTGACCAAAGTGCAAGTCGAAGGAAATTTTTTTGACAGAAAATCCCCCGGCCAGAACGGCAATCGAACCCGAACACCCGGCACGATTATATGAGACGCCAACCACTCGGCCACGGGTGCACCCTTCAGAGCTACTGGACGAATTAATTCATTGGAAATTTTATGGTGGCCTTGGAAAGAGATGATGGTTTGCGTGGTTTTTTGAATCCGCTGAAGATGATGAACTTGCTTGCCACCGTTAGAATAACACAAAAGCTGGTTTTATATCGTAAATTGTTTAATTCATGTCAATGTACATTTTGCACTTTTGCACACATTGTTATGTTTCAGTCTGCATTCCGAAGTGCACGACATACACTCTGTCCAACTTCTATAAGACCAGGTGATGATCTTGCTGCTTTGTGCCATTATAAACAAACAATACTTCAACTTATATTCTAGTGTGTTGGTATTGGTGACTACCATACACTGCATGATTTTTATATGTGCGTGTGCAAGCGCTGAGCGTAAACCAAAGTTTTTGTATTTTCCAAGTATCAAGTTTCTGTAAGACCAGTTATATTTTTCCGTTGTTTTAGTTGTTTTGATCAATAAATCTTGAAAATGCCGAAGGGAAAAGTGCTCACGGAGAGAGAAGAAAGACAAATCGATGCATGGATATCGTCACAAAAAAATCACATTCCAGCAAAACAATGCTACTATTCATACCAGCCAGGAAACTAAGCAATGGATTAAGGACCAAAAACAAAAAAAAAATTCGACTGGTCGGCTCATTCTCATGAATTGAATCCTGTTGAAAATCTTAGGGGGATCCTTGTACGCAGAATCTACACTGAGGGAAAACGGTACATCGCGATTGAAGAGCTCAAGGTCGCAATTTCGGAAACATGGAAAAATATCGAGAAATTCGTTTAGCAGTATTTGGTAAATAGTATTCCAACACGAATTTTCTAGGTTATTAGCCGAAATGGCAAGGTGTCCATTTATTGACATGTAAATCAGCCACTCGTTTTGAATTTTTCGTTGATAATCCTTATGAATTTTGAAATGGTCTTATAGAAACTGGAAGCTGAAATTATCATATTTAAGTACAATAAATAAACAAACAACTCTTTTGAACGAAATTGACGTTAAATATACTTTATTCTTAGCATTCAACAATGTGACTGTATCTTGTTGAAAGTTTAACTGTTTGTGTTGCAACGAAATAGAATCAGGGTGGTATTATAGAAGTTGGACAGAGTGTAAGTGCAAAGAATCCGTATCGGAGCAGAGAAATAATTTGCGAAATTCGTATCTACTTGTTGCTTGTATTATGTAGTCTTTAATCTAGAGGGTTCATTGCCTTGAATAAGGTCAATTAAGCGATCAAATAATTAAGCGAGCCTCTCCTAGCCTCAGGGCTGATGTCACACACAGCGGTTTACCAGTAAAAGTTATCGAGTTGTTTTTTCCCGCAGTGGATAAACGTTGTGATCGCAGGCGTTTGTTTACTTATGTTCCAGAACCATCATCTGTGTCTAGAATTATGGTCGGGAGAACTTAATTCAAAAGCAATCGTTGGATTTCGATTGTTTTTGAATAACGTTCTCTTTTAATGCTCTTCGTTGCCTCATCGATATTATCCTTGTGCGAAAAATTGCCGATGGTTGATCGTAATCACTTTTATTTGTCTTTCCCGACGTGATTCTACAAGTTTTCACTACAAACACATAATAAAACTCACTAAGAAAAGTGTTCTCACATTTTTTACTATATTCCCGCTTTGTGTCTTAAGTGAAAATGCCGAATAAAGAGCCTGGCTGGGCAAGGAAATAAAAAGTCAAATGACTAGCTCTATGGAAAATATTGTATAGGGTACTAAAAAGAAATTTTGGCTTTTTTTTACCATATAGGGATTCAGAAGCTATAGATTAGTACTGGGAACAAAATATGGTAGCATAAAACTTTTTTTGGTACCACGCAAACATTTTAAAATTCTGAAAAAAAATCACACACACCTAGAAAAAGCGGAAAAGGTCACAACTGTTAGTGACAATTCTAAACCGCCAGAATTTTGAATGTACAATTTTTTAAATATTTTTTCAAGAAACGGTGTGTGTTACTACAAATTCCAGTGCACTGGTTCTATTATCTATATTTTATTTACCGCCTCAATTTAAGTTCAAGCTCAATTGTTCAAGCTATAAGTAAGCTCAATTGACTCGAATATTTTCGATGAAAAAAAATATATGAGTAGATCATACATTAGTATATCGAATGTAATTCGACTGTTCGACACACCACATTAGCACTTTTTGAACACTCTTTTCTATCGCCTTCTGAGTACACATACCCTCTGACAACGAAGGATTCCGGCAGACTGAGGCATCAAGAGCAAAACCTTCAATTTCGGTGCCCATATTTTGCTTTCCACTAACTCACTCGGACACTAACTATCCATTAGGCATAATGATATTCCGTCGGACAACAAACGGCCGGACGGAAAGTTATTTTAGCAAACAATTATGTTCCTCTTCTCAGAAGAATAATAATGTCGAGCAGCGCTGTACTCGCATCCTGTTGTGGAAAATACCCACCTGCGACTTCAGCTTTGTCTTAAACGGAGGTGAGAGAATAAGTTGCCTGGCTGAACGGTAACCTTGAGTGCAATTTGAACTTGCATTAGTTTTGTTTTGTTTTCCAAGAATTAGAATGGTTCGAAAGCAGAATGTTAAAGTTGAAAGCGTTCGAAGATGATTAGTTCGTTTTTAGGTTTAAGCTTTGGGAAAGCCGACGTTGACTGTAATGTCGATGATTGACGGCGTCAGTACTGCAATAAGTGATTGTGCGATGAGTGTGACATACGCCCCAGTTGCCATGTTGGATTCTAACTTCGTTAGGATTTTCTGAGACGGAAAGTCTCTGTACTGACAAATATGTTGAAAATTCAGATTGACAGAGTCCAGGTAGTGTCACCAGGGCCCGAAATCTTCGAAGGTAAAAAATGAAGACCTACTCTACTCTCAGTAGCGTCCCTTCGCCTAGAACTGCTTCGGCAGTCACTGTCAAGAAAAAGTGACTTGACTAGAAAATGAATTGACTAGCGCTGACTAGCGAGGATGACTGGTGACTAGTCCAGTCAGTGGTTAATTAACTGACGCGACTAATGAATACAAATCTGCCTCTTCATTCAACTGACTTCATTCCACACTTCCATTTCCCCCTGACACTAATTTTATACCCGCGTACACAATCTTATTTTACGTCCATATAAAGAGGAACGAAAACTTGATTTCTGGTGCAAAAAAATAGTTACCCCATCAATGGGCGGTTTATTGTCTACCCATCGTGAACTCAAATCAACAAACTTAGATATTTATCAAGTATGCTGTAAAGGTCCTCGCGCTAGTATTGATAAATAGCGAGCAAAATAGCGCACACACAGCACGCTATTTTATACGCGTTAGTAATTTTCGTGTACGATACAAAAAAATATAGCTCACCTGTAGCGTATGTCAAACCACGTTGAATTCAAACATCGATGCATGCATAATGATACATGGGAGAGAGAGGAATGAATTCGTTTTGGGAGAAGTCACTTCAAAATGCAATGAGTCCAAATTGACTGGGAAGAATGAAATTATATAGTCGAGTCGGTAGAGGGAGATAGCGACTAAACGCCCGATTGACTGTTTAGTCGTTTTGGCGGAGAAAGTGCGTGAAGAAGCCAAAAGTCATTTCCGACTGAATACGGATATAATCAGTTAGATAGTCAGCTGACTATCCTCAGTTGACTATGACTATGCCGAGCTCTGAGTGTCACTATACGACGACAGTTATCTCTAACGTGGTTGAGAAAAAGTGGCGTTAATTGTATAAGGAAAAATAGCGCAGAAAAAAAATAGCATTCAACTTTTCTGAGAGAATTGGATCGAGGTGATTACAACAGAATTATTAATTGTCTATTAACACTATTAACACAAAATATTCAGTCATCCGAAAGTATTCGAGTAAACTTGCTAACGGTTTTTTGTTTTACGAAACTAATGATTTCTAATGTGGTCAGTTGCGCTGGTGAAATAGTGGAAGTAGGAAAACTGGATGTAGTGTTGTTCATATTTTTTTTCAATAAGTAGACACAAATTAAAAGCTTGCTCCGAGTAAAAACCTTTCAGAAAACTGATGCGAGCCTTTAGAATTGGCAATTGAAAAATAATACGATAGCTTCCCTAGGTATTTAACAGTCGAACGTTTTCTCAAACACATCACAGCAAATTGACCATTTTGGCTCACCATTATTTTCATTGAGAAATGGTATTTGATGAGTATGAACGGGTTGGGCGAGTCTTTATAACAAATGATAGATGACATAACATAGATGATGATGTTACATCATTGAAACTTTTGTGTCAAAGAGATAATTCAGTAATAATTTCGGTGTTAAATTGCTAGAACGGATGGGAAGTGGAATACAATTGGATGATCCCAGGTTTGCCTTTTCAGAATCACGAAGGGCAAGGTTATCTACCGTCGCTTCTGTGAACTGGATCGGATTGATCGACTGAATGAGAACATTAACCACTAACGACCAAGCCGTAAAAATATTTTTTTTGGCGAATGCCATTGGTGTAATTTTGATTATCGAAACTAAAGAAACCCCAATGTGCAATAATTATGTTTTTCTCATCTTCCATTTTCCGGAAAATGACTGTTCGAAAAATCGAACATTGGCCGAAACCGCCACTTTTCTTTTGCAAGTACCAACATGCTGTGAATTAAAATTAAACTTCAATTATCAAATATACGACATCCTTAAATTCATTAATTTTACATTCCGGGACGAACAAGCACAGGTGGATGAAAATTTCTAAGTATAAACCTGAAATAATTCACCTATGCTGAGATGTGACCTTTCTTAGTTCATGTAGTTTCAACTTATTACCGCTTTTCCTTTTAAACGAAAGCTGTTGCTGTTATTTTTATTATTGGTTAAGGAGAGATTTCAATACTTAAGAATTATTTCTTTCCGATTATCCATTTCCCGAAAAATTGAAAAAATTTCAAAACCTGTAAAGTATAAATACGCTGCGAAAAAACAATGACATTGATGGTTAGGGGATTATTATTCAATTGAATAGAATCATCAATAAGGTTTTCTTCATCGATGAGATCGTCTATCGAATCCGGCGGAAACATGTTCACACCAGCAATCTCATTATAATAATCGTTCCACGAACTGGTGATTACATCCAGCTCCTCCGCACACGAAATTCTATGGATCGCCATCACCTAAAGTTATTACGGACACAAATGTAACTTTTTGACAATATTTGGTAAATTCATCGATACTTACAAACATTCTTAATCGAAAATGCAAAAATACGTGAAAAAACCTTACGTCTTCCATAGTCGACCATAGACGTCGGCCAACGTTCGATTTTTCGAACACTCATTTTCTCCGGCTGTTATTTTCCTGCAGGAGGCTCAATCGTATGATTTTTGCCGTACCTCTCAATGTGTGTTCTTTCATCAAAGCAATACTGTAGAAAAGTTCACATATTTTTTTATTCTAATGGTTTTTTTTCATTGAAATTGAAAACACTTTCCAGACATACTGGTTTTAAATCATATTTATTGTCCAATAAAGTCATACAAAGTTGAATGAAATTGATGATAAGTGATAGCTGATAAATTAAGCTATCTTTTGATACAAAAAACATTATCATATGATTGCTTTCCAAAGACATGAAAAATTATCGAAGTTGCTTTTCGATTTTTCGAACACTTGGCACAAAATGGGTTAATGAGCGGTATCACGATAACGGTTTGTAAGCATATTTGAGATACCAACAAAGTACATAAAAGTTTATCCTAATATTGACATAACATTTACTGTATTCCATTAAAGTATCGTACGGCAATGATTATTCAAAACTGCACTAATTTTATTTCTAGTCAAGTCGCTACAACATAACAATGTGTACATTATGATGGGTGATTTTTTTTGCTGTTTGGTTTTACAGCGCCCTGTTTTTGGCGCACGGAGATCACATGTGATTGGTGATATGGTTCAAATGTGTAGTTCTCATTGTAATTTCATCATGGAAGATTTACAAACGCACAACGCTTACTAATCATTGAATTTTATTATTAAAATTAATGCTCTGTTAAAAATGTGTTTTTTATTTTATCGAAACACTGTTTTTGGCAAAAAGCACATTTGGTTTTGACATGACTTTGACATGTGGTTTCAGCAAGACGGTATCACATGTCAGACAACACATGAAACGATGAACATATTGCACACTGAATTTGGTAAACAATTCATCTCTCTTTTTGGACAGGTGAATGCTATTTGACTCCGTTGGACTACTTTTTGCGAGAGTATTGTCAATGCCGATCAAGTAATACAAGATAACATCACACGTGTTATCGAAATTCTACCAGACTGTATGCGTGAAAAATACTCACATTGAAGCACACGTATGGATCATCATAAAAGTAGTCGTGGGGAGGTGGCGGTAATACCGACATGTGAAGAAGAACTTCAATTGTATCGTGTTTCTCAAAACTTAAATGCAATTTATTATAATTCAATACACTGTTTTTCGAAATAAAAGGCCAAATGTTTTACTGAAAAGTGTTTTTCAATGTTTTTCACTTATATTAAAACAGATCGGAAAGTAGAACATTGTTTTCGATGCAGGTAGTATGGACATTAGAGTGCAAATGAGTGTAAGGAAAAAAGTGTCCTTCGAACTTTCAAACGGGACGCAAAGGCGTCAAAGTCTGAGTTTTCTAAAATCCTAAAAATAATGAAATCAGGGTCTTCAAAAAAAAAAAAAATTTATTCCAAATGGCTTCGATTCTTCTAGCTAAAGTTGTCTCATTGGCACTCGGTCGTTATTCCATCTCAAAAGTAAATTTTTGACAAAAATAATTTTTCGAGATAATATTTATTATTCTTTCCATATTATAGTGAGAGGTTTCTTTCACAATTTCAATTCCATATATATTTTATAAACGGTTCAAATCTGGAGAATGCGTTGACCGATCCAATAATTGCATTTTTTTTGTTCAATGATAGTTGCGTGAAAACCGAACTTCATCAGAATGCTACGCCCAAACTAGCGTTGGCAGAAAACATGTCATCTTTGACAGAAATGATGCCATTTAGTGTGCTGGAGAGTCAAATGCGCAAATAATGAGCCGTTTTAAAAACTTAAAAATGGTTTGTATGTATGCGTGCAGACATCTCTTTCTGTTTTCTTTTTCATTTCATTTGGGATTGTACATAAAAAAAAGTCCACACGACGTCAATGGGGATTTAACCAAGGCTGGCTGGAATGCAAAGCTATTTTACACAACCACGCTATCCACATGTCTAATGATGCTTCAGCAGTTGTTCAGCAAATACGTGATAATACTGCACCTGATTATGAAATGAAGTTGGGCAGTGTTTTCTAAGAGTAAAAAAGGAGCGCATGAAGAAGAACAATATCTATCTCGGTCTGGGCCGTGTATGTGGCAAAGTATGCGGAAAGCTTATTTGTCTTTTGATTCGCTCGCTCGTATTAATCTTATATTGATGTACCATGTATATTATACAAATGCTTACCGGTATTTGTGAGCCATGACATTTTCTGCTATGTTATGTCTCATTTGATGTCATAAATTGTGATGACAAAACATGAGCTAAAAATCAATTTTGGGTATACTGTTGAATAATGAACTACCAGAGATCTTCTGAATAAAGCAAAATTAACCACTTGTATACCAAGGTAAGGATAGTGTTAGCTAAATAAACCACCAAAATAAACCTCAATGAACTATGGGTGGCAGTGAACTGTTGTAAGTTATGTTTCATTTGATAGCGAAACGAAAAATGAAACGACATTATATTAGAATATAACGAACTTTTGAACCTAACTGTTAACTATTGTAGATGGCCCGGGAAGACCGTTGGTTTGCTTGCCTTATGTTGCTTGAGATGTGTCCAAAGCCAAACTCAACGTGGATATTCGAACATAAATACGAGAATCTCGGCATTCTTTGGTTTCCTTATATCGATGTACACAAAAACACCGCAAACAAAACAAAAGTTACTCGTTGAATTATTTAATTGATTGGCCGCTTGTATTTCACCTCAAGAAATTACTAAATGAATTTTCCGTCATACCATTTAGCGTACATTACAATAACGATTTCGCGAAATATGCATTTGAAATGGTCCCGATTTTCATTACATGTATCATCTTGACGTATGATGGATACTACAAGACTGGTTCTGTACTCTATGTGATGACGCCAAACCTATTAGGCCCGATTAATTCGCAATGCTTGCCATTTATTTTTTGAAGATTATTTCATGTAGGGAAGATGCAGAAACGGGACTTCCTGCGGAATATTGATTCCCGCGAGAATGCAAATTCAATCGGACTTTATTCACTATCGTCGCAAAGACAGATAAATTTTAGATTTTGATTCATATCATCACCGAGTCAGGAGGAGTCATCTAGCGGTTTCATTTGAAAGTGATCACATTTAGACGTAGGACTGCGTCAGGGTGCCAAATCAGAAAACATGTCGCATCTTAATAAAATAGTTTTAACGATCACAGCTATTTTTGCTGCTGATGGATTTTGATAGAATTGGAAATTTGATTTACTTGATATACATCACGATTCCTTAATCCGGGCCCAAATTAACGAAAAATTGAAAATATTCTCATTTTCCATTATGTCTGTTTTGATAATTTCTATTCATTTTATCTATTATTTTATCCGTGCAGTTAAAAACGAGTAACGAGCCAATGTTGCAGCGGATACAATTTTATATACCACTGTGAATCAGGTACACATAAATCGCTCGCTCGAAATACGAATGCAGTGTTCGTTCTACGGATACTGTGGGAAGAGGGAATATGTTACTTAAGCTCCGCTCGTTTTCAACTCTTTGGGTATAAATAAACCTTTAATGATTTTAAAAACAAGTTCCAGCTAGTGATCCAAAAGAAAGTCTTTTCTGATGCTGATGTCTAATTACGGTTTTATTCGATACGAAGTCTAATTGCACACAGCGTTTCGATTTTCATGTCGCTTGGTGGAGAACGCTTCTGTAATTGCGCTTCACACGCCCACATTGTTTTTGTTTTGACGTAGGACTACGTCTTTCATTTCTATACCGGGGTGTAAAATCAAAGTTTCGAAAACGAAAGCGTTACACCGGAGACCGAGATTTTGGGCGTTAATAGCTCCTAAACAACTGAACGAAATGGTATGATAAACACTTCATTCGAAAGATAAAATGTTTACGCGTTCTATACTTGTTACTTTTTGATCCAAAAACTCGTTTCAATAGTCTTAAAATTGCTTTCAAAACAGGCTATTGAAATCACCAATCGGTATATAAGCGAGCGCCGCTCGGAAATCCACTCAGTTCTAATTGAACAGCGATTGGAGCATGTTGTCGCTGTTGTGGTGAAGCTCTTCGTTTATCATGAAAGCGCGGATGAACGGTGTCACCAAGAGCCTGTTTGTGCACCTTAGGCCAGACATGAATCCATCAGGAGGAGAGTGATGCCACAAACGGTTCCCCGGGAAGATCTCGAAGCAGCCGCTACACACACACACACACGCGCGGAATTCTTTCCGTTTGTATGCCATTCAGCATCGAGAAAGATCCGGAAAATAATCTGCCAGTTCCTCTGGGAATTTAAATATACATTTATGTGAAAGAGTTTATTTGAATGTTTTCTATCCATGTAACACTGTGACCAAATATGTTTCAATCAAGTGCTATTAACAGATGGTTATCGAGTTAGCATAAACCACTGGTGGGCTTCCAGTATCGAGGGAAATGTGGAAATATCTAACCGTTACTGAAAATAATCTGCCAGTTCCTCTGGGAATTTAAAAATACATTCATGTGAAAGAGTTTATTTTAATGTTTTCTGTCCATGTAACACTGTGACCAAATACATTTGGTTTTGTGATTTTTCAATCAAACGCAATTAACAGGATAGCTTCTGAAGATTATTCTTCCCCATCAGTAGGATATTTCCGTATCCAATATTGTATGCGCCCGCAATCGATTATTGCTCAGTCGCCGAAAGTTCCGAGCTCAGAGAGTTCATTCCCCTCTAGTTTGCCTTCCAAATTGCCATCGTAAACCACGCCTTCTCTCGATTCAATCACGCACAAAAAGCATACTTAAGCGATATTCTGGGGGTGAGACGCATTCATTTTTCGTGAGGACATCGACAAGACAACATCGTTGCTGAGGATGCTGGACGGCGAAGGATCGAGATCTGCCCTGAAACGCAAGCAGTTTGTTTGAAACTGTGAGGGAGCACAGAGAAGCCGATCCTTCAGGAGAAGAGAAGGTGACCATCGAAGCAGCCGCTACACACACACATACACGCACGGAATTCTTTCCGTTTGGATGCCATTCAGCATCGAGAAAGATCCGGAAAATAATCTGCCAGTTCCTCTGGGAATTTAAAATTACATTCATGTGAAAGAGTTTATTTTGATGTTTTCTATCCATGTAACACTGTGACCAAATATTTTTCAGTCAAGTGCTATTAACAGATGGTTATCGAGTTAGCATTAACCACTGGTGGGCTTCCAGTATCGAGGAAAATGTGGAAATATCTAATCGTTACTGAAAATAATCTGCCAGTTCCTCTGGGAATTTAAAAATACATTCATGTGAAAGAGTATATTTGAATGTTTTATATCCATGTAACATTGTGACCAAATACATTTGGTTTTGTGATTTGTCAATTAATCGTAATTAACAGGATAGCTTCTGAAGATTATTCTTCCCCATCAGTAGAATATTTTCGTATCCAATATTGGAAGCATAAAACCTTGTACCTCCAACGTAACGCTCTCGTTTTCGAAGTCCCCCAAATATTCAATAATTCATTCATTCAGAATGGATTCAGATTCAACTTCAAACAAAGGATCACTGAATGAACGATAGTTTTACGTCACCATTGGGGTTATACCATAGATATAACCCACTTTCTGTTTTTATTCGTTGTCATAGGAAGCGTGAATGGAAAAGTAATGTGGAATGATGGTGCTGGTGGAATAAACATATAATTGCATGTGACCGAGTGTGTGTCAACTGCCAAAAAGATCGCCGCAATAGGCTTCGCGATGAATACTCAGTACAATGCGTGCATTGATGTAGTGAAGCAAATTGCGACATGTAGCCAGCTTTTTGTATTGACCTCGTGAGCGGTAGAAGTAATCGTGTACCAATCATTTTCGAATTCTTCTACAAAAGAGAGAGGGAATGAGAGAGAGAGAGAGAGAGAGTGCAAGAGAGAGAAAGAGAGAGAGAAAGAGAGAGAGAGAGAGAGAAAGAGAGAGAGAGAAAGAGAGAGAGAGAGAGAAAGAGAGAGAGAGAAAGAGAGAGAGAGAGAGAAATCTAATATTTGGACAATCTGTTGATTCTATTCTTTCAAAAATTCTACTCTGTTGCATTTTTGACCTTGTGTTTTTGGTATAGTGCGATGAACGTAACCGCATTCCAACGAACTTGTCTCAGTGCGGTGCCAATATTTCTTTATCTATTGAGGTTTGCTAATGTACAAAAACAATAGAAAAGCAAAGAATTGAAAACAAATAATTAATACAACTTATTTAGCATTCATCAAGTCGAACGAAAAGCTCCAGCTTCGTTGTACAAATGATAACGGACAAATGAATGAAAAGTATTGAAGACACATACTATTGAAGACAATGTATGTGGTTCGCAGTGATTGCCGCACGCGACTTACCTCCAGCGAAGATTAATATGCAATGGCCGAATGACGAGAGGCGAGCACTCACACCAGTGCAAGCATCAATCGATCGACCGAGAGCCAGGGGACTTTATATTGGTGCGCGTTACACAACAATCAAGAGACTGGCGCATACCACACAAAATGGTATAAACCAGTTTTGCTTCTCGGACATATCTTTTTTTATAATGCGTATAAATTCTATTAGGTGTACCGGTAAGTTTCTTCGGTTTTACAACAGATGGCGTAACTTGATTATTATTCAAGGAAATCAAAAAGTTGAAGCGTAAACAACATAATTTTGTGCCACTTCGAATATGTCGAATTTCATACCAACGAGACTGTTTTGCGGGGAGTGTTACTTCATTACTTCAATATGAAGAAAAAAGCTGCGGAAAGTTATCGCATTTTGGTGGAAGTTTATGGTGATCATATTCCAACTGAGCGAACGTGTCAGACGTCGTTTGCACGGTTTAAAAGTGGTTATTTTGACTTGGAAGACGAAGAACGTTCCGGACCGCCAAAAAAGTTTGAAGATGAAAAATTGGAGGCTTTACTCGATCAAGATCCGTCACAAACAGAACAAGAACTTGCAGATAAACTTGGAGTAGCTCAGCAAACCATATCCGATTGTTTAAAAGCAATGGGAATGATCCGAAAGATAGGACATTGGGTGCCGTATTAATTAAAGTCACGAGACGTCGAACGCCGTTTTTTCACGTGCGAACAACTGCTCCAACGGCACAGAAGAAAATGTTTTTTGAATCGTCCATTACGACAATCCTAAACGTCGGACAACGTATGGATACACCGGCCATGCATCAACATCGACGACCGGAATATTCACGGCCAGAAGGTTATGCTGTCTATTTGGTGGGACCAGTTGGGTGTGGTGTACTATGAGCTGCTAAAATCGAATGAAACCATTTCGAGGGACCTCTACCGACGACAATTGGTGCGTTTGAGCCGTGCACTGAAGGCGAACGGCCACAATATGAGCAAAGACACGATAAAGTTATTTTGCAGCACGACAATGTTCGGCCGCATGTCGCGAAACAGGTCAAAACATACTAGGAAACGCTGAAATGGGAGGTGCTATCCCACCCGCCGTATTCTCCAAATATTGCTCCGTCCGATTACTATCTTTTTTTTATCGATGCAACACCACTTGACCACCACTTCTCCAATTATGATGAAGTCAACCAGCCAACAACCAGTCAACCAACAAACCAGCCGATTATTTCCGCAAAGGGATCCGTGAATTGCCAGAAAGATGGGAAAAAGTTGTGACTAACGATGGGCAATACTTTGAGTATAAAATTTGTAACAAATTTTGCCGAATAAATTCTATAAATTCTGAAATCTAGGTCATCCTCTCGTTACTTTATTTTCTTAGTGCTTGCAAGTGATCGCTAGTTCCAAAGGACAGCAATTTGATGAAATTTTTTCCACTCCGTCCGCGATCATCAATATTTGAAATTTCAACTTTTTCCTCTCGAATTCTGATTTGTAGCCCAATAATTCCAAACATATTCCCCGTCCAAAGATCTTCCTGGAATTTCTAACAACTTTGTTGTGCAATCAGTGTGAGGACATCACATTGCACTTCAGTATTTCTAGAGACAATCGATAGTAACAATGAAATTATATTTTGGACAAAATGAATCATTATTCACCATCGTTATTAGTTCAATTAAGGAAGTAGTCGGTACTCAGGGTTTAGTTTTTAAACAGCTCCTTAGGAAGCAATGAATTATAAAACGAGACACCTCACAGAACGAAAAGACTTCATCACGAGCTTTAAAACCACTGCAATCAATAATGTGACAAGAGTGCCAAGTGCCAGATCTGTCAAGATGACCCATGTCCGATGACCACGAGTCGCAAGGGAAAGCTGTAGTGCACGAGCAAAGTTGAAATAACTTGAAGTTCTGGTTAAACGACAATGTTGTTGATCAAAACCGATTGAAACTGTGTCACGGTACTTTGAACGCGAACCACCAATAGTAAAAGCTAACCATCTGGTGTTGACACATATATTATGACGATGGATGAATGTATCACCAGTTGTGTTTGAAAATATTGCAATAATTATTCCTCCGATCTAACCTTATTCTAACGTTGAAAGTATTTAATTGAACTGGTTTGGTAAATAACCTTCGCGTTGATTTTGAAAATAAATAATTCACATTAATCACGAAGTTTGATATTCGACTTAATCATCATAACCTTCTACTACGCGATATCCACATTATTCTGAATTTTTCTAATGATCTATTAAAATTTTTCTTGAATTGTCGATGTCAAGAAACGTGTTTCTCGTTTCGTTGCTCAATGAATGCTCCGATATCATCAAAAGGATCTACCGATGCAGTTCACCAGCACTCCACTTGGCCATTGTCCTAGTAGATATCTCACGATCAAGTGGAACTCGGCTAGCACTGACATGATTTATGTCGCTGTTGTAAGCACGAAAAGAGAATCTCGTAACAGCTGACCTGCATTGTTGTACACCATCAACGCAAAAATCGTAAACGCGTATCTTAAACTTCTTATCCTTAAACTCAACATAAATTTATTTTTTAACACTTTCATTATGAAAATAAGAAATTCGCAAACATCTGCATCTATCTTCAACGAAAATGTCCAACATAACTGTGCACTACATACACTCATTATTAGAAGAATTTAATCGTTCAACGTTATTTAACAAACATGGGTTTCCCAAAACATATCGGAATGCTGTCAATGCAATTCAGCTGCGGCTCATTACCTTAGTTCAAGTGTGGCAACTTGACGAGTTTCTTCACCTAATCAGACCACAAAGCATCCCCAATTGGTGCTATTATGAGTCATTTTCACCGGGTAGGGTCACTATCGTAGCCGAAAATTTCACACAACTTGTACCGGTGTCAACTTCACAAATTTGCACAGTCCAAATTTCCCAACGACACACTCCTCACTAACCACTTTGCACAGCGACGACTAACTAAAACTCACTCGGCAGAAAAGTTGCGAAAAAAGAAGAGTGCCAAACGAAAGAGGATACCTACTTTCGACCTGATTTTCGCGTATGATCACCCGCCGAACGACCACTGTGGACTGATATGAGAAATGCCTTCATATGCCAATTTTATAATAAAACCAAGTCGGGGCAACACGTTTGCGTTAGTATGTGCGAAACTTTCTCAGCAGAGTGCGGTCCGGCGATCGCGAGGCTTCAGACTCGACTCGGGATGTGGGAGGCTCTAAGCCGGCAAAAACCCCTGACTGACCTGAGGACTGACGGCCGCTGACTCGATCGACCGGCTGAGCTGAGCAGGTAGGCAAACATTTTCGAGAGCAAGAGAGCACGATCGGTCGATCGGTCGAGAAATGAAGCCTCCTCTCGCACATATGGGCAGGAAAGCAGCGGGCCAATTTGGATGCTTCAGTTGAACTTGCTAATGTTATATAATTTCCGCGTCAATGATCACGCGACTAGGACGGTACGAAGAGCAAAAAGGTACGATCTTGCGCTTTTTTTGCGCGGTTGAACCATTGGCGCTCTTCAAGAACAGAAGCAGTGGAAGCATGGTTGAGATTCAATGGTGCTTCTGTTTCCAATGAGCGGCGGGCTTCGTTTTGGATGGGATTAAGGTAACAAAAAATGGCAATAGAAGATTCTAGTTTCTTCATCTTATTTCGTCAAAGTATTATGTTAAAGACACACAAGCTCCTGCTCCTGCCAGAAACAATGTTCATGCTAATCAGAGATCATTACTTTATGTCCCATCTTTAACCGACAAATGAAGTTATCTCAATAAGAAATCATCGGTGACGAAATAAGAGAGTTAAGAAACAAATTTGTATCGAAAAAAATCAGAATTTCGCAAATTGAACACATTTATTCGGTCCAGAAATGGACATTTAAATATTGCCATATCAAGTAAAACATTTCGGAATATTGTAAAATATTGCCAAACATCCCTTTTCCTTCACATCGCAAATCGCCAAATAAAGGGTTTTTCAAGAAGACAAAAATTCTTTTGAATAAAACAAAAACGGTTTTGGATATCAACGAAATTCAATTTTCATGTGAAAGTACATTTGATGACATTATGTATGGAACTCGATTTCTTTTGCATGGCCACCACGGACACTCTTGCAGAAGTCCAAACGCTGAACCCAATTTTTGACGGTTTTCAAGCATAAATCGGTCGATACTGCTGCAATTTCACGTTCGATGTTCGTACGAAGTTTATCAATCTTCGCTGGCTTGTTGGCATAGCCCATAGACTTGACGTAGTCCCACAGGAAATAGTATAACTGCGTCAAATCGCACGACCGAGACCGCCAATTGACTGGGTCATTTCTTTTCAATAAATCGATTGTTAAATTCGCTGTGTGGCTTGTGGCGCCGTCCTGTCCTGTTGAAACCACATATTGTCCAAGTCCATATCATCCAATTCGGGCCAAAAATATTCGGTTATCATCGATCGGTAGCGATTGCCATTCACAGTAACGTGCCGGTCTTGATCGTCACGGAAGAAGTACGGCCCAATGACGCTGCCGGACCATAAACCGCACCAAACCGTAGTTTTTTCGGGTTTCGGTTGTGATTCATGGAGTACGTGTGTATTGCTGCCTGACCAGTAACACATATATTGGTTATTGACGAAGCCATTCAGCCAGGAATGAGCTGAATGGCTTCGTCAATCGCTGAAGATGATTTTTCGATGAAAATCCGGATCATATTCAAGTTGTTGCTCAGCTCACTTCATGAACATACGACGCTTCTGGTGGTCAAGCGGCTTCAGTTCTTGCGTCAATTTGATCTTGTAAGGATGTAGGCCAAGATCTTTTCGCAAAATTCGCTACAACGACGACACAGGAAAATATGACGTCGTTTGCTGTCCCTATCGGTTTACTTTTGTAGCGTTCCTATTGAAATACCCTTTACTACTACACTGAATTGCTGGCATGGTAGCGGTGATTTTTGTTAACTGCAATTCGCGAAGAATTATGGTATCTAAAATGTCGTTATCTGGTCAGAAACATCATAAGGAGAATTGGTTTTCGATGTATCAAATTTCACTTCCTATTTATGGGACCATTTTAATAGGTACTTGTGCAGTCACGACTTCTGTTTCCAATTTTTGGTCCACCTTTACAAAAATTACAATTCATTTGTAAATCTAACATGAAGCGTTCATTAAATTATCGTCAACTGTGAAACAAACTTTGTTTTAATGATAATGGTCCCATTTATTCATTCCCTTACAACGGTTTAAGGAGGTCAAGCTATCTTGATGATATTAATTACATTACTGTATTTCGTTTATGTTATCATACGAACCAGTAGGCAAATTACATTAAAAAGAAAACGGACTGGTTATATCACAGACATAGATTACTAATCATTAAACAACTTAATCCATTGTCTGAACGTATTTTTTTCTAACGTATGTCGAGATAATTTCCAACCCGGAAAGAATCTAGACAGATCGGGAGTAGAACTCAGTGTCAGCATTAGCCTTGAATTTACAAATAAATGTTCAATTTATTAGACCACCGGTCAAAAAATGCGATCGTTTCCTAGCTCTTACAGCTGAGCGAACTCAAACCTAATTCTAGCTGATACTACAGCTTTATTGCTATAAATATTTATATATTTATATTTATATTTATATTTATTTCAACACCGTCTTCTATTAGTACAGACTGAATTATTTACTTATAAACTAGATGTAATTGTTAATTCTATTTTTAAATGCGTTCTTTGTCAAGTTGAAATCGAAAACATCACATACAACATTGAACAGACGAATACATGAATCTAGCGGGTTGTTGTAGCCGTAGTTTGTCCTATGGAATGGAACCGATAGTAGAGATGAATTCCTCGAGCGTCGAATGGGAATATTTAGAGACACCTGAGCTAGAAGCTCAGGGCAGTCGATGTTTCCTTGAAGTACATCAAAAATGAACAATCTTTGTATCGTTGTACGCCTGACAGATAGTGTATCCAGTCCTATGAGCTTGCATCGGTCGGCATAGGGGGGGGGGGAGATTCAGTGGGTCGTTCCATGGTAGCTGTCTTAGTGCAAAACGGATAAACTTTTTCTGCACCCGTTCAATCCTCAGGTTGTGAACTACGTAGAAGGGGGACCAGACAGGAGCAGCGTACTCAAGAATGCTACGGACCAACGAACAGTACATGATTTTCAGAACATGGATATCACTGAACTCGTACGCGTGGCGGCGTATGAAACCCAGAACTGAGAAAGCTTTGGCAGTCATAATGCCTACATGGTCATTGAATCTCAGTTTTGAGTCTATCGTGACTCCAAGATCGCAGATTGCCGTTGTGCGATCCAATATCGTCAATTCCATTTTATATTGGAAGACTATGGGGCTTTTAGAGCGACCGAAAGATATAGTCTTACATTTCCCTTCATTGACTCGCATCCCATTATCACAGCACCACTCTAGCATTGAGTTAATGTCATCTTGAAGAACTACGCAGTCCAAAGGAGATGAAATCACCCGGTATATTTTAAGATCATCGGCAAAAGAGAGCTTGAGCGATGAAAGCAGTGAGTACAAATCGTTCATGAATATGTTGAACAGCAGTGGACCCAGAACACTTCCTTGTGGTACCCCAGACGTGATATAAAAGCTGCGGGATTTAGCTGCATTGACGACGACATGTGCTGTGCGACCACAAAGGTATGATGAAATCCACTCCGTTATCCAGTCAGGGAAGCCCATACATTTCATTTTCTCCGTTACTAGGAAGTGTGGGACTGTGTTAAAAGCTTTCGCGAAGTCGACATACACCGCATCAACTTGACGTCTCTCTTCTATCTCGCGTGATAGTGCGGTGACGTAGCACATTAAATTTGATGTGGTTGAACGGTGCCTCATAAACCCATGTTGTCCATTGAAGATTATTGGAGACGCCACGTTGTATAAAACCTTGTGCATTAGTCTTTCAAATACCTTGCTTAGGCAGCACAGCATAGATATACCACGATAATTTGTCACCTGATTGCAGTTTCCCGATTTGTGAATAGGAACAACGAAAGCAGTTTTCCATGCTATTGGAAATGTTTTCTCCTGAAGCGATTTGTTGAAGAGGCGAGCAATAGGGTTCGCAAATTCAGTGGAGCATTTTTGAAGTAACAGGGATGGTATGCCATCTGTACCACATCCCTTCTTGATGTCAAGATCGTCCAAGGCGTTTGCAACATCATCAACCGAAAAGCGAATGACGGGTAGATTGATGGTGTGAGACTGAATATGAGCAAAACTGTCACGTTTCTGGATATGCTACACTGAACACACTCTCAAAGAATGAGGCAAACAGGTTAGCAGCGTCTGTGTCCGTGTTGGCCTGGACATTTTCGAAGATAACATTGCGTGGGATGCGAGTTGAATTTTGCCGACTCTTTACGAAGTCCCAAAAGCACGATGGGTTTTGCTTAACACTGGCCTGGATCTTGGACAGATAGTTATCGTAGGTGGATTTAATTACCGACTTGTAATGAGCTTCAATATCACGGAGATTTACGCGGTTGATCTCGGTTTTTGTTCGGAAGAAACGGTGACGGGCCTTTCTTAGGACGTTACGGAGATGCCGAAGTTCTGAGGTCCACCAGGGTTTGTTGGAGTTGTGAATTGCTCGTCTTTTGCGTGGGACATTGTCATCAAGTACTGAGAAAAGCTTGTCGTAAAATTTAGAAACTAATCTGTCCAAAGATCCGGTTTGCAATAAAATGTCCCAGTCAATGTCATCCAATACCACTTTAAGCCGCCCAAAATCGCAAGAGCGAAAGTCAAAACGAAGTTCGCTATCTAACGTTCTTTGTTCCACAAGAACATCACTTCTCTCATCGAAAAGCACGACCACAGGTACATGATGAGTGTCGACCGGCAGTAGAGGTGCAGTCGGCTCTATAATATCGAGCTGCTCAGGGTGACTTACGAATATGAGGTCAAGAAGTCTACCGTTCACATTCGAATAGCGATGAAACTGCTGTAATCCGATGGTAAACATAGTTTCAATAAGAACCTGCTCGTGCTCAGTAGAAACATTCGAGGGAATAAGTCCGTTTATATCATCATCCAATTGCCACTGTAAATGTGGGAGGTTGAAGTCACCTAAAGAGACAATGATGTCCACTGCAGAAGCACGGTCGGCGATTTGTTGAACTGCACTGGCATGTGCAGAAAAAGAGTCAACACTTGAGTTAGGCGGAAGGTAGACAGCGACGAGATAGATGCATCGACATTTCAATCTTATACAAACTGCTACTTGCTCAAGGTTTTCACAATTTGACAATATAACGACTCCACTGTTGAGGTGAGATTTGACTGCAATCAATACACCTCCGCCACGAGAGTGTTGACTGGATTGGGCGCTACGATCACAACGGTAAATTTTATATTCGGGTGATATTTCGGCATTATCGATATCTGCACGAAGCCATGTTTCCGTGAAGACAAGCACTTCATAGTCACAACTAGAAAGCAGCAATCGCAGTTGCACAATTTTGGTACGTATCCCTCTTACATTCTGATAGTACAGAGCAAAGATTCGTCGGGGTGAATCGTATCCAGGAGCAGCTGAAGGGTCAACGCTATGATGTTGCTCAGGTGTTGTAAATGGATTGAGAGCGACGGCTGGGGTTGCATCTTCTACAAATTGAGTCGCTCGACTGGATATATCAGAAACTCCCGGCCTTTGATAGCTGAAAGCAAGGTGCGTAACTGGAAGGGATACGTACAAATCAAATGCATAATTGCCTGCTGAAGAGGACTGGAAGACCCCCTCTCTACTTTCGTACACAGGACCGGGATGGCTGAAGGTCGATGGCTGAAATGTCTCGACTGTGACGAAAGGATTGGGGGCTTCCATAAGGTTTACAGGCGTGCATCCCGGTGAAATTGGTGTGATCGACAATGTTGTGAGATTCGACGAGGAGAGAATATCGTTGCGGCATCTCTCTATCGTAGAAGCGATGAAATCGGTTGGTATTACCGGTAGTGAATTGTCCAAATTAAGTAGGTACTTGCCCGTTGGACCACTGTGGAAGTCCCCGTTTCCACACCCAAACACAGGTCCGGGACGACTGATGATCGTAGACGGGAGGAGCTCGACTGTGAAGGGGGGATAAGGGGCTTCCATTGTGCTTAGTTTATTGCGTCCCGGGGAGGAAGCGGGTGTCGAAATTTTTCTGATGCATTGTCCTCAAACTCTCGAAACATTAGTCCTTCTGGCCATGTTGCTGGATCAAGAGCTTTGCTTTTAAGTGATTTATCAATTCCAATCTTAAATGACACGAATGAGAGCGTGTTGATGTCCTTTCCTCTGGGAACCAGCCTAACTACTGGAGGGTCACATTCGATTTCCAGATTAGCTTTCGTCATGGTCCGTACTGCATCTTCGGAGACATCAGGACGAATCCGAGAAAGATATAGCCAAAATTTCCTATCCTCATCAGCTTTGAAAATAGGAACAGATGCCACAGTATCCTGAGTGGGTTTGCTGCCAATATTGCATGGTTCGGGACGTGCAGTTATTTCCATAGTACGAGGACGTTTTGCGCCCCTTCGTTGATCGATAGTTGGCCAAGTAGAGCTATTAGTTGGAATGTATTGAGCAGTTGGCTTCGAATTGAGCTGCATTATCTCTGTTCGTAGTTCGGAAATTGCCGTTGAAAGAGAATTCAACGGCGATTCCCTATCGATATTGTTTGAAATAATACGAAAATGCGAGTTTTCAAACAAATTTGCGCAATCGTCGCACATCCAGAATAAGTTTTTGTTGTTGGATGTAAAATAAGAATGAAGTGCGCGCGATACTCCAGAGCAGGTGATCATGTGAAAAAATGCTCCACAGTAACCACGGCAGACAACCATGTCGATACCGGTTATCGCTTCAGAGCACTTCTTGCATTGCTTTGCCATCGTAATTCGCTAATATACAGGTTTTCGCGTGAATTAATACTTATGCGCCTACAGTTAGGTGACCGGCGAGTGTATTAGCGGTTTATAGCAAGATGCAAGCTTTAGAGTATCCGTTTGGAATTTTTCACGGTAGATGTCGCTTCGGACAGAAAAATCGGCGTGGAGAGTAGTGCGCTTTTGTTGATTTGCAAATCAAAACAAAAAACACAACACGCTCGAGAAGTGATAATATATCACAACGGCACAACTGGATGAGATACAGAAGCACATTTACAACACAGGACCGCTAATGAAGCTTCGCAAGTACGGAAACGAGAACGAACGGGATAAAAAACACGTAGAAAAACGTAAGTAAACAGGACTGTAAAAAACACACTTGTACACATGAGACAGTGACAGTGAGTGTATCCCAAGGCCTTAAGAAAATTTCCTACTCGAAAAAATCAAAATCGCTTAATTTTAAGTCTCCTAAAGAGCTAATGCATACTTTGCATAAAATGCATATGCAATTGTGTTTATTCTGCAAGTATACATGATATGCATATTTTTTCAAAAATATTTTCATTTTGATCTAGACACCAAAATTTGGTTTGGACAAGCCTTTTATAAGAAGTAAAATAACAATGAATAATAGAAAAAAAAAAATGAGAAAACGTTCACGCCTAACGTGAATTAGAAAACTTGTCGCAGCATTTGACCACTATCGAAAGAGAGCTATCGCATCTTCTCTGTTCACTTGCTCTCTTCACTTAGAAGATAGACAGAATCCAGCAATAGGTTTAGTACCGAATTAAACCTTATACACATAACACCGAATTATCGTTTCGTATATACAAATAACTGGTGCAATAAATGAAGCAATAAATGCTCTTCCTTTCTAGAGACGAATGAACTCTCAGAGTTTAAAGTCTCTCTAATTCAATACCTTCCTTCCTTCCTTCTTCCTTTCTAGAACTTATCCCAAAAACCGTAGGCACTGATTCCCACATCCGAAAAAGGACTTGAACACGGTAATAGTTCCTTAATACCAAAATTTGATGATTTCAGCAACACTTAAGTATTATATGAGCAGTGTTGTTTTGGCATTGAATGTGTTTATTTGAGTATTGAAATAATATTATGGGAAGACATTCATGATATTTCTCTCTGGTATTTTGTCTCGTATCTCATGCTAATCCATACTATTTTGAGGTATCGAACTATTCGTTCCTGCTCGGGTTGTCTAATCGCTGTGTTCATTTTCAGCGCTACAATGATACACCTAGATGAAACGTCCAAATGATCTACTTGAAGGCTGAACTCAGAAATATTTTTTATCTGCCATTTTATAACATGGTAGGACCCAATTAAAAATTATTCCAGAATTCTAATACATAGATCACTACATAAATCCGTGCACGGAGACGTCAGTTTGACAGTTTTGCGCTGTTTGTTCAAATGTCAACGTATGGGAGTTAAAACAAAACACAAAAGGGATTATATTTCTCAAGAAATCGAATGGGTATAAAAATCATTTTAGATTGATCATAGCCGATTTTCTTAAAATAAAACGGTTTTACAGGATCCAGTTTTTTTACGGCAATATTTCAGTTTTTTTTGAAAAATATTATTGGCAGCCCTGGCCGTGAAAGTGAAAAGTGAGTGGGATAGTGAAGTGGAAGAAGTAGAGAGGGAAGACCTTTTACTGATGTTGTCAATTGGACCCTGATCAACGCTACACCATCCGCGGGTGTCCTACAGAGAAACTCCGGCCATCTACCAACACGTTCCAAAGTGACACTATTTGCACAATTTCTCGGAGCATCAAACAAAAAAAAAACGCTTCCACGCATGACGACGATCACGACGACGGCGAAACTTGTAAGTATTGGCTAGCTCAGAGGCAGAGGTTAACCTCAGGGTCGGCATTTAATCAAGAACGAAGCGGATTCACGATATAGATGAAAGAATGTAGAACCAATATATTGAAAGGAATCGTATTTAATAAGAAGAGAATGGGTAAGAATATTTTATTTAATTTTATTTTCTTGTTTTTCAGGTTAGTAGTTAGTCAATCGTTGCGGCCGAGTAGAATCCAGGTATGTATGGCGAAGGTTTGAAGAGAGAGATCTTGTTTGGTTTTTTCTTTACTCACGCACGATGCCCGCATACAGGGGTCGGTTTCATCGGTCCAAGTACGATGAGCGGGGGCCAGGGTCTACCAGACCTCACCATACTGGCCTCCAAAACGTTCAACCGATTCACCTGTGTGCGTGTGGACCGCATTAAGGACCGCAGTTTTGGGGCAAAACTGAACGCTTCATTCGTTCGGATTCCTCGAATGAGATCGTTTCCTTTGGTGTGGATGAGACGAAGGCGAGCCATCGGTAGGTCTTTTTAGATTCTTGGCAAACCAAGTATTTAACCATCAAGTGTAGAAAACACGGGTTATTTCGTGATCCGTCCGTAACAGACGGAACACGGAACACGAGAAAACTCATGAGCGGTCCGCAATATGTTAAAACTTTTGTTTTCTCAATCTACCTCGATTCGATTCCTTCTACGGTCCGTGTGCTAAGAAGGGTTCGAGTCTCTTCAACCTTTCTTTACAGCTCCACCATTTCTTCATTTCCCTCTCTCTCCTACTATCTTCCGCTCTCTGCCTCTCTCTCTCATCTATCCTGCATGTTTTCTATTGGGACCGGAAATTACACAACCGGTTCCATGGCTGTAGTTATCAATTTGTTCGGGTTGTTAGTTTCTTGACCTCTGTCATTTGATATTTGTTTTTTGACAGCATGCTGTGCCTTAACATATAAAAACGTGCATTTATGGGAATCGGGTTGGTTTCGGTAGAGGGTTCGTTACTTTTAAACATACTCTTATTCGGATCTTATTATGTTTTGAATAATAGTAATTTGTCCCGGTTATTTTCAAATCGTAACATACTTGGAAAACTACTTTCTACTATTTTACCAAATCCAGTCCATTTGTACAGGCAGATCCTCGTGTCCACCATTCGCTGTTTATTATTCAGGAACAGTTTTCCCGGGATCACAAGTCGACTCTGAGAAATTGTACAACGAGATGAGCTGAACTGGGCAGTACGGCTGAGTTGTAGTCGACATTGTTCTTCCTGATTCCAGATCCTAATATTAAATATAAAAATATTAAATAATCATAAATTTATGGTGAACACGGTGGCAGACACAGATCTTATTTTCATGATTCAAGTAGAACCAGTGCAAACAAAAACGAACAAAGGATTCTTTAACTAGAAATGAAACTAACAGTAAGTTTAAAACTAACCAACAACTCACTTCTTCTTGAATGGCACGGCATGGAGCCGAATGAAGAAGAAAACAAATTGTTGGCAATATTACGAACTAAAACTTTGGAAAATTCCCGGTCCCAAATGAAGACAAAACAGTGAAAGGGAAACACTTCAGAGAAGTGAGAAAGAGAGAGAAAAGAAAGATTGGAGAGAATCAAGAGGAGAGAAAAAAAGATGAGCTGAAAAGGGAAATGGACGAAAATCGACGGTCAGTCGAAGTAATCGAATCGTGATAGATTTTAGCAAATAGAAGTTACACATAAAACATAAAAGTGAAGTTTGAGAGAAAATATGGGCTGGAAAAATCGTTTCTTATTAACCGCCCGCGTTGGTCGACATACACACGCAGAAATAAACTGACGGAGACCTGTAAGGGCCGTTGGTCAACGAGTTTCCGTTATCGTCGTTTCTCCACACGCATGCGGGTGAGCCGTTGGGACGTTTTTGTGAACAGCACAGTGAAGTCTGGTACAGTCTTGCACCCACCTACATGAATCGTGTGCGGACATCATGCGTGAATAGAAAAAAAAAATCACAAAAACTTCTCTCTTATCCTCCCACCTTCTTAACATATCTGGACAACCTAAAAATACTTTAATTTTCGTAGTTTGAGACATTGAGACATTAACATGAAATGAAAACTGAATGAAATAAAAACCATTATTTGAAGAACCAAAATCAGAATAATTGAGGTATTGAAAACAACCACAAATCACCTGTATTCAAAAATATCTTTTTCATTATTTTTATAGTTCACTAATTTCTGCTTCATTTAATCAGGTTTAGATCCGATCACTGGGGACGATTGCAGACGACTCTTCCCAGACCCATCAATGCACGGGCCAGGGCCTACAACTTCACGTTCCATTCGGAAGAAGACGTGGTCGGGGATTTTTCACTTCGGAATATTCACCTAATCCAGGTCATATGAAGCTTTCACGTTAACCATACAGTCGCCTACGCCGTATAACGAACTTGTGAGAACAAAAAATGTAAACCTGTACCGTCTTGATTATCTTGGCAGTAATTTACAATAACATGTTCTTCCAAAGTATGGTTCACTACTGCGCGTATTATTGCACAATACATGAACATTTTCAATATGTATAATTTATTGGATAAAAAAGCTCATGCCTTGGATGGAACCAATGGATTTGTGTCCTGTTGGTGCTTTATTTACAGTCTCTTATTACATTCTTGCGGTATATCCCTACGGACCAGTTGCAGTTTCAAGATTTATTGAATTTGCTCTTTTTCAGACTTTTTTTCTTTGCTTTCTTGCAGTTTGGCTCGCTTAAGCGCAAGTTCATATTGCTCATGCGCCACGCTCTCGCATCAAGGAGCGCCTTTTGCAGTTGCATGAGTTATTTAACATCATAAGATTACCCAGTTATAGCATTTCAGTTCTATTTTTAGTTTCAGTTCAGTTCTCTGCAATGCAAATCATCGTGCGTTGAAACATCCGTGTTCTTGGGCCGCTTCAACATTATATGAATCGAATGTAAGATATCTCATATCGTAACTCCGTGGCATTCTACCTTGACAAACTTCTAATTTACCATAACACTCGTTCTAGCTATCCATACCTTAATTCTTTAGTCATTCCCGGACCCATTAATTTGGGTTCTGATCGGCGGCAATCGACGAGAGGTAAATTGCACAATTTGTAAATCCAAAGCTGGAATGAGTTAGCAACCGCAGGTCAATTCAGCTATGGTGTGAAATCACAGCTAGCATAAATGTGTCGGGCATAAAAACGACGTAAACGTGACGCCGAACTCCAATAATCAGAGCGCTGTGTATGAAATCGACTTCACATGGTCAAATTTTGTGTCACGCATAGTCTCAGGTTGGCCATATAATTTCTAGCAAATCGTAGATATAAAAATTTGCCGATTTGCTGTTGCAAATTGAATGAATTTCGATGCTGCAGATGTTGTACGAAGTATGCGAAAGTTCCACCTCCGAAAACGCCGTAAGTGTTGCATATAATTATATGTGATGTGAGTTTTTGGCTGTCCAATAATCATAGATGCAGATTTTAATGTTCATTCCGTCTGGCACGAACATAAAAGCCGACAGCACGTGTCCTCACATGGTTATATTTTTTGTGTTGGAAGTTTTTGTGTAGAGATCATTTGGTGCAGATAAGAGGTCGGTACGAAATAATTTTTAAGGGCAAACGAAAGTAACTCTTGGTACAAGCGCATTTTTTAAGGATTTTTTCCGAGGGATAGTTATCTTCAGTTATGTACTTCGACTAGCAACATATTTTCACGTGCTTTATTTAGCTTTTCGATATTCTTTTTTTTTTCGATTTTGTGTTTAGTTTGATTCACCCATTTCATCATAATTGATTCCAGATATCTGTAGTGAATCCGCTAATTCACGTGTCATGTACCGAAGAATATTCTTCATCATCCTCTCAATGTGCTCGTTATCTGTGGAACATTTCGGACAACTCAATGTGTATTATATAGAAAACAAAGTTCCGTACGTAGAACTCATCATCACTTGAGAACGGATAATCAGATTTGAACTGTTTTTTGTTCTTGTGTTTGTCTCGCTAGAAAAATGATGCGGCGAGGAAAATTAGAAAATGGAAATGGAGACACTTCAAATTGTTCGATACAGTTAAATAAAAGTTGGCGACTTTGTTTCGGTTACAGAATGGATATTAGAAATTGAATACTTTGTTTTTTATTCAGTGGCAATGAATCAGCCATACTGTTCTTTAAACGATTATCACTTCGACATCGCGTTGTATCACGAAAAACCCAAGTCTAGTAATCAAATTAACACAAGGTAGTTACAGTGAGTACGTTAGATGCTTTGTTTGATAGGTTAGCGAAATCATCGTCACACATTCATTGTAAACAATTTCAAGTGGATAACAGCTTTCTTGTTTTTTTTCTATCCATATTTTTGTTTGTGGATGTTAAGATAACAATTAGAATTCATCATATGTTTTTCAATTTTGATTCCACCGAGGGGACAGACAACTCGAAGTTTTGACTTATTACTCATAGCGAGACAAACCTCTGCATCGGAATGTATTTTGCACTTTTATTCTAATACAAAATACTAACAAATATAACTCGTTTGTCCTTCTTAGTGGTAATTAGCAGTTAGACAAAAATGATTCTAATAGTGGATCGACACGTCACAAATTTGCATTATCTACCATGTGTTGGGCGTAACGCCGGTTCATGTTTACAGAATCCATTCACACCACGGCCGACAATCAACATTGGTCAAATCTCAGCCTTAGAATATCTGCAAAAAATAATTAATGATGTATACATTCATAGGCGTGAACAGACTTTACGGAGCCTCAAATGTTTGCTTAAAATGCGATAAATGTATGTTTTGGGCACATTCAGTTCCTCTTATATTAGTTTTAATAAATATTTTGACTAACATTTGAATCGTTTACGCAAATTTTTGCTGGAATCTTCGATTATTACAAATTTCCACTGGTTATCTATGCTGATGTCTAAATAAATGTGGCAAAAGGAAAACCAGAGATAATTATGGACTGCAGTGGAGGGGACGTTGACACGTTAGACAAAACGTGCGAGATCTATAACTGTTACAGCGATAAATTCTTATTTGACATATCGGTTGGACAATATCGACATTAAAACAAGCCGCAGGAAATTTCTGAAGATGCTTTTAGATGATCTCATTATGCCCCATTTATAAAAAAAAGGTTAGTGATTTCAAGCTTCTCAAGAACTCTGAGTAAAAGAGTGTTAGAGATATGCAAACTTGATAATCCAACACCTTCATCTTCTGACAACCATAAAAAAGTCGTGGTGCAAGCTGCTCTCAAAAAAAACGAAACCACATGAAATGTCAAACATGTTTTTGTTTCTAATATGCAGTCATGATATGTTCTGATGGTTACACCTACGAAACGATTGATTACTCTACTATGCTATTTTATTATTTTTGTTACTTTTATTTATAATACCTCATAGAGGGGGGCAAATGGAACAAAAATTTTTGCATTACACGAGAATTGATCAAGCAAATGAAACCAAACTAGGCATAGCGAGGTTTTAGGGTGCAATAAATGTTTCTATGGTGGTTAGACACTCCTCCCCTCTCTCTGAGGCGGGGCTGCCATACAAATGAAAGTCAAATCTCTGAATAACTCTAAAACTAATCAAGCAAATGGAGCCAAATTTGGCGGCATGCAAAGGTTTTAGGGTTCACGAAACATTTCTATGGTGAATAGACACTCCTCCCGTCTCTCTGAGGGGGGAGGGGCAACTAATGAAGGATACATTTCTCTATAATTCAAGAACTAATCAAGCAAACAGAACTAAATTTGGGTGTCTGTCTTTATTCTATCATATTTTCTGTATCAAACATTTATTCCATGTAACGGAGAAACATGTTATTTGCAAGTGGTTGGAAAATCTTGAACGAGAATTGTGTCTGAAAATAATCTGATATTATAATGATGTGTTTTGGTAGAAGTACTAGTAATTTTATTGTAAAAGGTAAATTCAACGGGGTCGATTAGAAGTTCAATCAATGAACTGTTTTGCGATTGAACCCATGAACTTGCGCTTAGTAAGAAAACGTGAATGTTTGAAGGACAAAAACAAATTTTAGGCTGGACGAAGTTTGCCGGGTCAGCTAGGATAATATAAAAGTTCTGTAAATCATGAAAAAGACAATTTTATTTATATGTTTTGAAACATTCGAATACCTGATTTGACAAAGGTGTGCTAAATTAGAGCATTCAAAAAAGTGGACAAACCATGATCGTATTTTCGACTGGACAAACCAAAATCAATGAGAGAATGTCCACGCTTGTCCACGGAGATGGGGGAGGGAGTATAGATCGAGCCCACGTGGACAGGATGAATTTTTTTTAAATACATCCACCTATGCATTCAAAATTAAATTAAATAACACATATTCAAGAATTTCAAAACTCTCCGTATTTATCAATGAACGGGTTGAGCCGCCTGAGAGTGCTGCCCAGTCAAACGTTTATATTTTTTTCTCATATAATTGATCTTCTTCAGTGTTATCTGTATTATAAAAATATCTCACGTAAACTGTTAATGACCAATCTATTTCCTATGATCGAACTTTTATAAAGTTACGAGGTATGCATAGACACTCATAGTTCAAAACTATAAAAATTAAACGATACCATAATGATTGAGATTTCATGATAAGCGTAAATGATTTTTCATCAAATATTATTTTCTATACACTTTGTCATATCTCGAGAACAGTTAGTATTAGGATAATAATGTCTGTATAGTTTTTCAGTTTTGTTTTCCATTTTTTTTCAGAATTGCGTGTAAAATCATTTTTCCAAAGTATTTTAATTTCACCAATTTCCACTAGTCGTTAAGAAATTGAGCCGCTGTTCCGATAAAAATATATGTGGAATTAGGTAGCTGATTCGGAATATTTCACGAGGTGACAGAGGATCATATTTAATGAAAAAATTCTAGGAATTTGGTCAATTCTCAACTAGAGTTGTTAAACTTTTCTTGAGTCGAATTTTATGTCTCGAACTGACTCTAATTTAGAAAGTACACTACTTAGAAAAATTATGCTACTCATTTGAAAGATAAGAAAATTTTGCATACAATGCAATTGTAAAACATCAAAATTAATGGAACCAAGTTTATCTTTTCGAGGTAAAGATGAACCTTAAATTTTTAGTGCATTTATATTTTTTTTATAAATTTTCTAAAAATGTATGATAAACTGGATTGTTTCTATCAACCCAATTGAAGCTGTCCAACCATTCTACAATTCATTCCTTGACACTACACTGTTACCCTTCTTGTTATCTTGCAAAAAATTAAATGATTCACAACATAAGTTATGCGCAATTTTCTCAAATGAAATCAATTGAATCGTGCTAAGCAGCTTAATTTTTGAATTAAAGTCAGTTCAAGGCAAAAAAAACGGTCTCAAGGAAAAGTTCAATAATTCTTTCGTAGATTAGATCAAACACGATCCTCTATCACTTGAAATATTTCGGATCGGCTACTTAACAACTTGTATACAACAATATTTCAAACAGATATAATAGTTTTCGATATTCTATTCAATTTATGAGAAAGTTTTCTCAGCAGTTTAACCCATTAACGATCAAGCTGTAAAAATTATTTTTTTAACGAACACCATTGGTGTAATTTTGATTATTGGCGTTACAGAAACCTAAATCTTCAAGAATTATTTTTCTGTTTTCCGGAAAATGACAAAAAAAAACAAAAATCGCCAAACAAAAACATTGGCTAAAACCTGCATTTATGATCCTGTAGGAGGTTCAATCCAATGGTTTTTTTCTACATCACAATGTGTGTTCTTTTATCGAAGTAATACTGTAAGAAAGTTTACATATTTTGCATTTTAGAAGGTTTTGTTTTTATTAGGTTATGTGAGGTTATGTACTTTTCGCACATAGTTGCTTTAATCCGTATTTATTGCCCAATAAAGTTATACAAAATTGGATGAAATTGATGGTAAGTGATAGCTAATAAATTGAGCTATCATTTGATGCCAAAACCTTACCATATGATAGCTTTCCAAAACCATGAAAAATTATCAAAGTTGCTGTTCCATTCTTCGAACGCTTGGCCTGAAATGGGTTAAACATTTCTTCATTTTTTGAGGAATCAATGAACTTTCTATTAAATTAATTGATTTCTCAAAGACTTATTTCAATCGGGCAGCAGATTTCAAACCAAAAATGTACAATTTTTTTAAAAATGGGGAGGATCGGGGCAACGACTGATTAATTTGGCGTTGAATTGTTCTTTAGTAAACTAGTCGAATTTGATAAGTGATGTTCTGATAAGGATTTCAGCGGAGGAAAACCAAAGAGCAATACAAATAACTTTTCGGGCAAAGTTAGTAAAAAAATCAATGAGTCGTGAGTTTTCTGATGTATACCCCGATTCTGCATTCCGTTCGAAACCATTATTTCGTTCGAGATATTATTTTGCATTCACAATTTTGTTTGCCCATTTGATGTTCGAAGAGAAGCAGATTGAACGAAATGTAAAAACAACTTGAACGGAACATAGAATGGAATTTTATCAAGTCGATCGAAATATTTCGAATCGATCGAAATACAGAAAAGGTGTGGTAGTTTTTCATTTCGAAAGCCATCTAGGCACTCAATGAAAAATGGTCTACAAGCAGTTGAAAAATTAAAAAAATATACATTGAAAATATTTCTAATACGCTATTAGTACCCTCTGAAAATTCCCGGAACTATTGCGGAAAAGGCTTCGCATTGCGCTGATGACTTAAAGTGAATCGAATGTGTAGATGAATCGACATTTCCTGTGACCTATCGTACTTATGACACAACCCAGCAAACATTAAATCGCATAACAAGCGTATATATAACATCATATGCCCTAAAATTTGGTTGGCATATAATGCGCCTAACCGGCATATGCATGCAAAAGTGGAGGCCATATACATACATGGCAAATGCTTACCGAATTTGTTTGGATGAATATGCAACTTTGACCGGCTATAATAGCGACTTTTGCCATACTCATATACGATTTATTACAGACATAGAAAAAAAAACAAATGGCGCAAAATATTTTCGTAAAATGTTTATTATAGCCTCACGAATCGCCATTTTTATATATGAGTATTTATGTTTGTAGAAATAATAATTGATTGATTGACTTGTGTTGGGAGTGGAATATGAATGTTTGAAATGGCACAGATTGATGTTTGGTGAAAACTGCTCCGATGTGGGTTCGAACTCCGGTCGTCTGGATTATCATTCACCAGCTATCTCGCGCGACTATTTGAAGCTATCTGAATTTAATTCAACAGCGATTAAAATTGCATCAACATTTCATTGACATTTCAATATGATGTAATATGTTCTTTATTAGGATCTAATATGATTCACTGTTTCATGATTTTCTTCTGCGTGCAACACGATTCACTACAGTACTGAATCGATTTAAATTATACGCTTATACGACACACAAAAACTGCATCAGCGTAATATACGCATATGATGCGGATTAAATATATTTTACGACAATGTGCATCATAACATTGATGTTTATTATACCGAATTGCGACTTAATTTGATAATGGTATTTAAAATCGAGTTTTTACATTTAATGCGATTTCAAATATACACGATACATACTTTGATTGATATTATATGCGATTATTATTTATTCGGATTTCTTGTAAGACTTGGCACGTGCAAAATTATACGATTTAATGTTTGCTGGGAATATACAATCCACTTCAAGGATTGTTGTTGCTATTGCCAACCCCTCAGGAAGCTTTAAGATTTTCAGATGGAATAAGCACACTTCTGAAGTAAAGCTGTGAGCGTGAATCAACTTTCTAGTATTGAATACGTATTCTATGTGGTAGCAACACATTTTTTGCAAGTGTTTAAAAAATCGTGAACTAAAATTGTATCCGATATCATATCAAATCCATTTAATTTTATTCGATTAGCGTCGCTCAAGATCAATCTTTGGAATTGTGTGATGTAGATTCGGGTACGGATTGTTCAACTGTATATTGCGCGTTTCCGTATTGGCATACTAGATAGCCAAAACGTGGCAAGGTACAGACAGTAAAATTTGAAAAAAAACTTAAATTTAATGTAAGCGCAATCCAGTTATTTCCTCAATTATTCTAATTAAATAAGCAAAAATGTCCCCGTGGACAACAGAGGGAGGGGTATGAAAATGTCCACGCTTGTCCACGGAGGGGGGGGGGATGTGAAATCATGCTTTTTATGTCCACGTGGTATGTGGACAGCCCCTCTCAGGTCACACGCGGCGCAGAATAGGGGAGGATTTTGCGTTCAAAAATATAGAACACCGTCCGTTAGAAGAATGTCATCATGTACGCAGCCATAATCATCCGACCGAAAACTCCCTAAGGGCGCTGCATTATTTTCCGACCAAGATGCTGAACTATAGGTGTTTCGTTCTTGACACTTTCAGGACATGACGTGAGACGAGTAGCGAGACGTAACTTTCAGAATTATTTACTTTTTGTTTGGGTGTGTGGTTATGATTTCAATGTCAACTCGCTAAGAAAAATGATTGAAGGAAAAAATAAGCAAATATATATTCGTGGAATATAGTGCACAACCTCCTTTTGCTCTAGCCAATTACCGTTACAAGCCCTTTCCGGATCTCCTTCCCGGTATATGCACAGCATTCTCCTCCTCCCTGAGCGAAATCAGTGGAGCCACAATCAGTGTTATTGTTTGTCACCATCGCCGTAAGCTGATAGTACTCTTTTCCCCGCCTATGGGAGCCAAACTGAAGTACATTTTGCTTGGAAAGAAAGGCGAAAAGATATACTAAAACATCCTTCTGCTCTGTTATGATTCGGCAATAAAGCGCGAGCAGCTATTTTGCCAACGAATGTATTTGTCACCAAAAGATACGATTTGTTTTGTAAACAAATTTGTTTTTTCACGAGCAATGGCCGAACAGCAATTTTGACATTGCGGTCCACCTATAATACAACGTCTTGTTTCCGACAGCAACAAAATCGACGTTGCCTAAAGGCGAATCGTACAAAAACAAATCTCCATCTGGCACCTGATCAGTTTAGTTTTCTTCTTTCACTGATCCCGGTTGATAACATTTATTGGAGTAGTTCGTATAGACATTTTTGTATCAATTTGAATCTTATTGTTAACATGGAGGTGGATGGTAATGCCGTTTTGGCGAGAGCGCTCAAAGAACAGGTAATTTCGGTTTTTCATCGACTGAATTGATACCCAGTTGGATTCCACCCGAAGATTATTTTGCTGATTGTGCAAAAAAAGTGCCATCGTATCAATTTTGCTTTCTTTCATGGCGTAAACTCCCAAATTATCAAGGAGTTACCAATGAGCTGAGATTATACTATTTATAACGAATTTCTTTTTATCAGGGAATCGAATATGTATTCGGCATTGTCGGCATACCGGTGGTGGAATTGTCGATGGCAATGCAAGCCGAGGGCCTCAAATACATTGGGATGAGAAACGAGCAATCTGCTTGTTATGCGGCACAGGTAATTCAGCCTTATCGCGACAGTATGTATGTGTGTGTGTGTGTGTGCAAATAAAGATACCGACTACACAATAGTATTTTCGCAAAGATACGAACGTTTTACTTACAAATCATAATTGTTGAGAATTTATTACGCTATGAATTTTAGGCCATTGGCTACTTGACCGGCAAACCCGGCGTGTGTCTCGTGGTTTCCGGACCAGGTCTTCTGCACGTGACCGCCGGAATGGCAAATGCTCAAATCAACTGTTGGCCGCTGCTCGTCATTGGAGGTTCTACCTTCCAGGACCACGAAGGAATCGGTGGCTTCCAAGAGTGCCCTCAGGTGGAACTGAGCAGGCCATATTGCAAATATGCTGCTAGACCAGCAAGTGTGGCGCTGATTCCACAGCATGTGGAGAAAGCTGTCCGCTTTGCTTGCTATGGCCGACCTGGAGCGGCTTATTTAGATTTTCCCGGAAATGTATTACTCGCTCGGGTGCCGGAAGCAAGCATTCCCAAGCAATATGCACATCCAGAACCACCGATGACATTCCCCAGCATTACATGCGTTAAAAAAGCTGCCCATTTGCTCACCACAGCCAAGCGACCGTTGATAATAATCGGCAAAGGGGCGGCTTATGCGAGAGCTGAACTGCATTTGAGACAACTCGTTCATCAGACAAATTTGCCCTTCCTGCCGACACCGATGGGGAAAGGTGTGGTACCGGACTTGGACTCGCAGTGTGTTGCATCGGCTCGGACTTTAGCTTTACAGAAGGCTGATGTGATTCTGCTTCTGGGAGCTCGTTTGAATTGGATGCTTCATTTTGGACGCGCTCCTCGCTTCAGCCCGGAAGTGAAAATAATTCAAGTTGACCTTAATGCCGAGGAACTGCACAACAGTGTGCGCAGTTCGGTGGCCGTGCAATCGGACATTGTTCCGTTCACCGAGCAACTGATAGATGAGTTGGCTCAAATGCACTATTATTTCGATATGAACAATGATTGGTGGATCGATTTGAAGGCAAAGTGTGAGAAGAATAGGAAAGTGGTTCAACAAATGGCACTGGACACAAAAGTTCCGTTAAATTATCACGCTGTGTTCCACCATCTGCAGGAGCTCATCCCAAAGGATGCCATCATCGTTAGCGAAGGAGCGAACACGATGGACATTGGCAGAAGTTTCTTGCACAACAAATGGCCCCGACACCGATTGGATGCCGGGACCTTCGGGACGATGGGAGTTGGACCGGGATTCGCTATTGCCGCCGCTCTCATTTGTCGGGATCGTTTCCCTGGGGAGAAGGTAATCTGTGTGGAAGGCGATTCCGCGTTTGGTTTCTCGGGGATGGAAATCGAAACAATGGTACGATATCAACTGCCAATCGTGATCGTTATTGTCAACAACGGAGGTATTTATTCAGGATTCGATCAGGAAACGTACAACGACATTCGATCCGGAGGTGATTTGACGCAGGTGTAAGTATCAGTTTTGATGCATGTGGAATAATTTTTGAGATCGCCATTCATTTTCAGCACTCCGGCATCAGCGTTAACGGTCGAAACACGATATGAAGCAATGATGAACATGTTCGGCTCGAAAGGATACTTTGTTCGCACAATTCCAGAACTCCAATCGGCTGTCGAAGAGGCACTTATACTTACCGATAAACCGACGATAATAAATACGATTATAAGTCCGCAGGCGGATCGTAAACCCCAGGACTTCCAATGGTTGACGGAATCAAAACTATAATCGGTACATGTTGGTGAAAGGAGAAAACATTATCACATACGTAATATGGTTTCTGGTTGGGTTATACAGGATAAAATATTATATTGTTGGGACCTTGCATGATTTTTTTTTTTTTATTCTTTATTTGAGAGGTTTTCAGCCTCCTGGGCTGGTTCGCCTAGGACCTTGCATGAGTTCTGGCTGGTTTTCCGTGATAACATTGTATATTCCTCGATTTTTATTGACATTCCAAAAATTTTTTCTGAAGATCTAAGTAGTCACAAGACTTCACAAGAAATTTGTCTGCTACAGCTTGATAATAAGTGCTCAATGATTTCCGGCAAAATCTTTTGTGACTCAAAACTCAACACGTTTCACACTAAAAAGTTGTTTACACTTCAGCAAGTCATTGAATTTCAATTTTGTTCAAAAATCTTTCCTTTGGATATGCTACAATCTTTAACTATACGAACAGATAGCAGCGCTGAGTGAAGCTTTCGCCCCCGGGACGGAAGAGTTGATTTGCACGGCCTGCAACCCCCGCCTCCCACTCCCAGTCGACGCTACTACGATTAGAGTTCACATAATGTTGTCTGTTGGAAAACAGCGATAATTTACTCAAGGTCCTAATATCGTTTTATGGGTTACAATGTGAATAACAATATGAATGAGCTGTGACATTAGTCGTTTGGGGAATGATAATACATCGCTCAAAAAGTTCGTAAAATAATTAATAAAACAAGAACATTTCGATGAAATCCGTTTTTTTAATTGATAGTAAGAATACGTTAATAGACAGTGAATAGAAGTACAATGAAGTCGCTTTTTACGTGGGTTTCGAAATTTACGCGACGCATAATGATTCAATATGCTAATTGATGTGACTTTTCACGAAATAAGTTTGTATTGTATCACTGATTAGTAACTGAGAAATGAAAAGAGATACAGATATCATGATTGTAGCATGCAAATAAAATCAGGTAATCAATTGTTAGAATATGGGATGCATTGTAAACTGATAATTCACTGTTTATTACACGGATTTTGGAAATAAGCTGGTTTATTTTTACGCAGATTTTGGAATTCACGCGGTTTTTGTTTATGTGGCACGTATCCCCCGCGTAAAAAGCGACCCCAGTGTAATGTATTCATTTCAAAACACCTTAAACATTGTAATATACTCTTTTGAATAGCTAAATGTTGAACATGAAAGAAATCCGACACGAAAACCTTGTTAGAGTAAAATATTGCGTTTTTATTTTTTTATATTTCAATATAGAACAATTCCATGTCAAAACAGCCAAAAAATATCAAATTTTGACGCGACCCTCTTTGGTTTTATTGAAACTCGGTACAAAGGATGGAGGCTACCCAAAATCACAATTTTCATTACCATATGACCAATTTAAAATACACGCTGCCATACAAATGAAACACAAATTACTGCATTACTCGAGAATTAATCAAGCAAATGAAACCAAATTTGACATATGGAGGTTTTAGGGTGCAATAAACTATTATGGGCCCTATTCCAGAAAACGAGACGAGCAGACGAGCGCTATACAAATGAAACACAAATTTCTGCATTACTCTAGAATTAATCAAGCAAATGAAACTAATTTAGGCATACGGAGGTTTTAGGGTACAATAAATGTTTTACGGTGGTTAGATACTCCACCACCCTCTCTAAGGGAGGGCTGTCATACAAATGAAACACAAATTTCTGTATTACTCGAGATTAATCAAGCAAACGAAACCGAATTTAGTATGTGAAGGTTTTAGGGTACAATAAATGTTTTTACGGTGATCAGATACTCCTTCTTCTCTCTTAGGGGAGGCTGCCATACAAATGAAAAACAAATTTCTGCATAACTCGAAAACTAATTAAGCAAATCGGGCCAAATTTGGCATTTGAAGATTTTAGGGAGCACGAAACGTTTTTACGGTGAATAGACTCTCTTCCCCTCTCCCTTCCCCCTCAAACATTTATTCCATGTAACGGAGGAACATGTTATTTGCAAGTGGTTGAAAATAATCTGATATTATAATCATGAGTTTTGGTAGAAGTACTAGGATTTTTTTAGTAAAAAATTCAACGGGGTCGATTAGAAGATCAATCAATGAACAGTTCTGCGATTGGACTCATAAACTTGCGCTTAGTAAGAAAACGTGAATGTTTGAAGCTTTTGATAACAAATAACAAATTAAGCAACATAAAAACTAGAAGCGGGCTATATCTGCGATATAACCGCAAAGTGGACGTAGGACTACCGTTGGCTTAACAACCAATAAGTAACAATCATGTACACATGCTACTTGAGAGTATCGTATTTATTCGATACAAAATATTTTGAATGAATTTCTTTTGATGCACATTAAGAACTCACACATTTTACTAACTATGCGCGGATTTCGCGGAAAGTTTTTTGCTAATTATTTATTCCAAAAAATTTAAAACAATCTCTAAGCATCACAAAACTGAGTGTACACTTTAAATTTCTCCGAACAAATTAGTCTTGTAAGTAAGTTTCTATGCGTGTCAACACTTAACCATTGCTTGGGCAGTGTTGGTTTTTGTTTTTTTATTGATGCTTGAAAAAGTTTTTATCCAAATGGTGTAAGTTGCGGCTAGCTCAGAGGTTACTGTTACCTCAGGGTCGGCACTTCACCAGAAACACGAAGCGGACTCACGGCTTAAGCGGTAGTTAATAGAGGACTCAATTGCACCATGGATTCAACAGGTATTAGAAGTGAAAGATAAGTATGGTAAGTATTGGCCCCTTTTCCATAAAACGAGACGAGCAATTCGTCTCGTCTCGTCTTGGCTTCAGTCACTGTCGAGACGAGCAAAATATCCCATTCCAGTATACGAGTTTCATTGAAATGTTTTATTTGGTAGACTGGAGAGACTTCAGTCAGTTTTTCTCGGTATGATCAGTGATGTCAGATGAGAAGACATGTTTTTGTTTTGAGAAAAGCATCAAACAGTTTTAAAATTGATCAATCGATACTCTTTTCTCAGTGCCAACATATTAAAAAAAACTTAACAAAAAGGAATAAGTTTCATATATCTTTTGGTTTCATCGATATTTTTCCTCGAGCATATGGTTTCATCACTCAGATGTTTTGTTATTATGGATTTATTGGGGGCAATGTTTGTTCACCTAATCAACGATTCATCAAGAAAAGTTTCAATTCTATATATGTATTTCCAAGAAGTAGTTGTTTTGAATTACTCATTTTCGTTCAATATGTGAAGACCCTTTTAGTAATATATTCAAAACAGTCATCTAGCATCCCTGGATATGAGTTCAATGTTTACATTTGGTTGTGTTGTTTGGAAGAGGCCCATTTGAAAATCTGTAAAATCTTGCAATTACTGAATTGAGTTTGTTGGTTGCAGTTGAAAACATTCATTGCTTATGCATTACTAGTTTAGCCGTGAAACCATTTTTGAAGATAAATGCGGAGCAGAAGAATACCGATGCTTTCAAAAACTTCCGGTTGACTAACCCGTAGACGTGCGGAACAACGATGACAATTGGGCTCGTTGACCACCGGCATTCTCCGTCGGACTAATTAGCGTCGGACCAATTATTTTCATCTGAGGAATGAAAATGAATGAATGAATGAATGGATGAATGAATGAAAGAATGAATGAATGAATGAATGAATGAATGAATGAATGAAAGAATGAATGAATGAATGAATGAATGAATGAATGAATGAAAAAGATCTGGGAGGAACTTCTGACTACAGTGTCCAGTCTCGATGCTTACACTCGAGAATTGATTGTTGTTATCTGTTAACATTTTCTGAACTCGTTTCAATTTCCTTTTTAAGAAAAACCTGAACTGTACACTCAATTTTGCCACATCTTAATTAGAGATTTTTTTTTTGT